>NW_006203479.1:729008-737691 GCF_000334495.1 Tupaia belangeri chinensis | reverse complement strand
AAAATGTAAAAGAAAAGAAGAAAGAAAGAAAGAAAGAAAGAAAGAAAGAAAGAAAGAAAGAAAGAAAGAAAGAAAGAAAGAAAGAAAGAAAGAAAGAAAGAAAGAGAGAGCACTTTCTACACTTCCTGCCACAGTTTCCTGCTTTGAAATCCATTCTGTTGGCTGGAAGAAAACATAGTGAGAAACCACCCACTTGGCCCTTGGTCATGGACCCACACGGGCTGTCCCAGAGGTGTCCCTGTCCTGTGTGCACCGGGCCAGGACCTCACTGCCGCTCCTTCAGCATCGAGGCAGGTTCACTGCTTACAACGTTGCTATGACGCCAGCTGCCCGGTACCCAGCAGAGCCAGCTCTCCGCGGTCTCGCCACCTCCCAGGTGGCATAGAAGGCTCCCAGGCCCCTCTGCTCTCGGGAACTGTGGTGTCGCTCCCTCTGTCTGCTCTTTTCCCAGTTCAGGTGGAGATGCTCCAAACTCTCCTAGTGGACTCCTGGCTGTAGAGTTTGGGCGAGTTACTTCACCTCTCCTGCCTTCGCTCCTTTACCTGTAGATGGGAACTTAGCCACACACAGTAACGTGTACCTGGCCTGCCAGGCACTGCTCTGGGCACTAGAGACATCGCAGTCAACAAACCCAGACAAAAACAGATCTTCACGGGGCATTCTAGCAATACTAGCAATACCACCCTGTCAGGGTTTCCAGCGAGCTCACTGAGTGCATAGATCCGGCTCTGAAAGATCCCTAGTGCGCACTTAGGGATCCCCCAGTAAGTGCAGTTTTACGTGTGATTAGCGATTCATCTGAAGGGAGCATGGTTTGCCTTCAGGAGTCTAAGCTCAAGAATCCTTTCCTTTTCTGTGGCTGGGCTTTTGGAACTAACAACCAGAAAGAGAAGTGGTTATCGTTTCCGTTTTTCACCTTGCTTCACCCTCTCCTGAAGAACGCACAGAGCCAGCTATGAGAACACGCCGGGTAAAACCTCCTAAATGATTACCTCAGGACGCTGTTCGAGCCCGTGCCACGATTTCTTCATGCTGTGCCCTTTATCAGCACCCCGGGCATCTAGGTTGGTCTGCCTGAGAAATAACTGAACACTGTCAGCTCAGGCGGCAGTGTCCACACTGTGACCCTCTGATGGCACATATCTTCGTTTTCTCCAACAGCCTCCTAATTGGAAAACTCGATCCTGCGGTGTGTCCTTAGCGAATTTTCCTAACTCCTGTTCAAAATCCATCGTTCAGTCCAACTCCAGTTTTGTTCTATCTCCTCGTTACCCAACCTGTGTAGTCACGTGGCTGTACGAGGTGGTGCTGAAACGTTTCAGGCTGGAGTCAGGATGGTGTACACGGAATCTCAATTCCGCTGTTCACGGACTCTGGAACTTGGGGCAGACCCTGATCCTCTCAGCATCTGTTTCCTCATGTGTAAAATGGTGACGATCAAAGTTCTTCCTTTCAAGAGTGGGAAGGATGAAATGACAGTGCCGCGCTTAACAGGTCGGACTGCGTGGTCAGTATCACACATTTGTTTTATAATGGAAAAAAGAATATAATATTACCCAGATAGTAGTTCTCTTTGTTTATTTTGGTAAAAAGGAAGTATTCAGACAAAGCAGTTTCTCCTTTTCTAGCTGCTTGTTTGGCCAGGAAGGAAGGCCCAGGAGAAGCCCACAAAATTTCCCATCTGTGGCTTCTGGAGTGTTTTGGTTTAGCTTGGTATATTTTATTTAATAAAACTGTTTCCTGTTCATCATTAGTTTTTAGGACACTATAAAGATATAAAATTATTTAAATCTGAGGTTAAGAAGCAGTAAATAAACAATATGTTTTCCATTCTGCTTCTAACCTATGTAGGTCATTGAAATACTTTCTTTGTGTCTGTGTTTTCCCAGATTTCCATAGTGATAACTGTTTTTCTTATCTGTCTCTTCAGACACTGTAAAGATCTCCAAGATTGTGAGTAAATATTTCACTATGTCGCCTTTTGGCTAAAGCAGGACTCTCAGACGTGAACAAATACTAACGTAAATAGCTAAAATTTAAGTTGTGTGAGTCAGTGATCACCTAGCCTGATAAAGTGCTCGTCTCTCCTTTCGTGCCCACCCAACATCACAAATGGTGTGTGTATCCTTGAGCGTCGTTATGTAACTGACTAGAACGTCTGATAAAACCACTCACAGATATAAACATTCCTCAAACATTTGAATCCTGTTCATGAGATTTTATGTTTATCCTTCCACCAAGGACAGAGAAAACAGGGCCAGCATGTGACGTGGTGGTTAAGGTGCTGGACTCCCACATGGCTGACTGTGCTTCAACTCTCAAACCCTGGCTTGAAAATCATGCCGGGAACATGTGCATGTGTGCCCAAAATCCCAGTAGGAGAGTAGAGGAGGAGGTTGTGGTGTGGCCGTACATCTTGAGGGGGATTTCTCACTTTCCTTTTCAGTGTTTCTCTCTCTCTCTGTCTCTCTTGGGTGAGCACACACCCCCTGTGGCAAAAAAAAAAAAAAAACTAATAAAAAGAAGAGGGGAAACAGGGCCAGCCCCTCTAGCCTAGTGGTTAAGGGAGCCAGAACTCACATGGCTGACTGCGATTTGAATTCCTGCCCTAGTAGCTTAAAAAATACACTGCATGTATAGTGTATGTCCCCAAATCCCAACAGGATGGAGAAATGGAGAAACGATTATGGTGTGACCACCCATCCCCCCTGAGCAGATGATTTCTTGCTTTCTGTCTCTCTTTGTCTTTCTGGTGAGTGCATGTATCCCCTGGTAAAAAGAAAAAAAAAGAAGAAGAAAGATAATAAAAACTAAAATTAGTAAGTTAACTTGTTTTTAAAAGTTTGCCACAATCAGTTAATGTCACCTCTGTGCTAATACAACTTGGACCATAGGGGGAGGACCATGCACTAGCTCCCACCTCTTCCCTCCCCCAGACTGTGATCCTGAAAGAGTCACCTCTCTTCTCAGAAGCTCAGCTTTTAGAAAATGGAAGAGTTGACCCAGTGACCTCTGAAGTCGTGTCTGCTCCATTATACAATGGTATCGCTTGCCTACCAAAGCCATTTCTGTCTCATGTGACACTTGAATGCAAGCAAGTGCAGAGGGGCACAGGTGTGCAAAGTGTCTGTTCCCAGGATTCTCAGGTCAAAAGAAGGCCACCCATAACCCCAGGTCACAGGATGAATTTATTATCGAACTTTATAGATAATGCAGACAAAGTACAATTTAGAAAGTTTTGTTTTGTTTTTTAGTTTGCCAGAGGTTGCATGCACTCACTGGAGAGAGATAGAGAGAGGGGGAGGTGAGAAAGCACCTCCCCATGGGGCATGGTCATACCACCATCCCTTCTCTGATTCTCTCTCCTTTCAGGATTTTGGGCATGCATGCACACACCCATGCTTGGTGTATTTCTCAAACCTCCAGGTCCAGACCTTGAGCGATGTAGTTGGCCACAAAATAAGTTGTTGGGGAAATCATGGCATATTTTTCCTTTTTTTAAAAAGAATTATTTATTTACTTTTTTCCATTTGTTATTGTTAGCTTTTTGTTTGTTTTTTTTGTTTGTTTGTTTGTTTTGTTTTGTTTTTTTGATGAGAGAGAAAAAGAGAGAAAGGGAAAGTGAGAAAGCAAGCCACCAGGTCCGGGACTTGAACCATGGTTGGCCATGTGGGAATCCAGCGCCCTTATCTACCACACCACCTTCTGGCCCTGACATATTTTTCTATGCCAAAATGCATCATGAGTTTCCTGATGACCCAATCATACCCACCATCAAGGCCAGAGTGTGGCCCATACACATTTCAAAAATAAATTAATCTGGGAACCAGCAGTTGGCGTAATGGCTATGTCGCTGGACTCCCACGTAGTCGACCGCGGTTCGTGTCCTGGACCCGGTGGCTTAAAACTCACGCCGGGCACGTGTGCGTGCGTGCCCAAGATCCCGAGAGAAGAATGGAGGAGAAGGGATTGCGGCGTGGCCATCCCCCCTGGGGGGAGGATTCTCACTTTCTGTCTCTATGTCTCTCTCTGTCTGTCTGCCGAGCGCACACGCCCTACAGTGAAAATCTCTCAAAAAAAAAATTAATCTGAGGATGTGTGTTTTCCTTATGAAATCTATAAAATGGAGATTTTGGAGGCTATGTCAGAAAACTTCCAGGACTCTACAGAGGACTAAGAATAAATAGCAAACACGGACATTTGAGCTTATCACATACCCGGCACTCAGCCGAAGTTTTGATTGGGTTATTGGGAAAGTCAGGACACGTTTTTGTGTAGAAAACTATGTCATGACTTTCCCAGTGACCCAATAAGTCACCCGAGTCTCAGAACGGCAAGCAACATCTAACACCTGAACCAGCTTGCCAGCGGTCACCCTCTGTATTACTGCACTAGGTTGCCTGAAAAATATAGATGACAAGGGTAGAGGAAGACAAGCAGGCTGCTCTCATCTGCGGAGCATATTTCTTAGGATTGTCCCACTCTCTTGAGCCTACCTGAACATAGCAAGTGCATTTTAGATCTAAATGCTCTCTCCTAAGCAGGTTTGTTTTTTTTCACCATTTCATTCTGGAAATTGGTTTTGTATGCCTTCATATCAAACACATAGGATTTCTGAAAAAAAACACTTTCGGACTAGCTGTGAGGTCAGAAGAGGAAGTTCCTCAGAACAAAGGAAATCAAGACCTCTTGGTTTCTGCTGACACAGATAACAGCTGCTGCCCTGCGCCTCCAGCTGAAAGGAGAATTCCACAGTGAAAGAAGAGAGGACAACGGAAATTCGATGAAGCTTCAATCCTTAAGCACAAACCTACACAAGAGTATGAAAAAAATACAGCTTTTATAAGCAAAGGAGAAGCAGTTTTTATTTATAGCTAAAGAACAAAAAGATCCACAAAATAATGAACATTATTAGGCTCAAAATATTTTTCTGGCCTCCAGGATATAGCTCTGCTGCATGAGTACTTGGGTTCCTCAAAAGGCCGACCATGCAGAGAAAAAAATACCTGCTGTTTCTGAAATGCTGAGCCCCAGCCAAGGAAGATTAGAAACGACCTATCTTCTGAGAGTATGTACATTTTGTTAGTGTAAACAGGTTCAGTACTCCATGGGACAGTACGGTCCTCAATTATAACTAACCATCAAAGTTTGAAGAAAAGATAAGATCCAGTAATGTCAGTAGGCTGGGGGTGTGGGAGAATTGACAGAAATGGTTCAAAACTGCCATCTGTGAACACCAACTGAAAGATGATGAGTAAATGTGATTCTGAAATCCTTCCTAGATGTTAGCACAGACCCTAAGACCCAGTAACAAAGGTCAGCCACAACAGCCCTGGGATAGAGGCAACTTCTGTGTACTCACTGGGGTGGATTTGATCAATCTTTTGGCTTTTCCTTTTTTTCCTCGAAATCTATTTGTGGGACCAGCAGATGACATAATGATTATGTCGCTGGACTCCCACGTAGTCGACCACAGTTTGAGTCCCAGAACCAGTGGCTTAAAATTCACGCCAGGTGCCTGTGTGTGTGCACCAAGATCCTGAAAGGAGAATGGAGGAGAAGAGATTGCGGTATGGCCATCCCCCTCAGGGGTGATTTCTCGCTTTCTGTCTCTCTGTCTCTCCAGCAAGTGCACATGCCCTATGGCAAAAATCTCTCTCTTTTTTTTTTTTAAATCCATTAATTTTCCTCTCGAAATTCTATATTCTTTCAGTGAGAGCAACCTGCTTCAATAAGACTGCTGTTTTACCAAGGAATGAAAAGCATTCACACATGAGAGTAATAAATGAATGTCAAGCTCTCAAGTAACATCCATGCAAACAACCAAGGAGTATCGAGCACTGGTACAAGCTCTACATGATGTCTCCTATAAAGATTTGTACTTAAGACGTGTGCTTCTTAAGTTGTTGTTTTTTTTTGCCATAGGGCACATGCGATCATCAGAGAGGGAGAGAGGGAAAGTGAGAAATCACCCTTCCACACACTGGGTGTGTGTGCCCCAAATCCTGGCAGGATGGCAAAGAAAGTGTTGCGGCATGACCACCTCCCACTGGAGGGTGAGTTCCTTCTTCTCTGTCTTTTTCTGATGAGCTAACACCGTCTGACAATTTTTTTTTTAAAGAGAAAAAAGTATGCCTTGATCTCCAGAAATTGAAAGTCACTTTTTTTTTTTATTCCTTTCTTATTTTAAATGCTGGAGGTCATGAAAGAGATTGAGAAAAGAGAGGGAAGAAGAAAGAGCCTCAGTGGGGTTGGTTTTACCACAATCCTTTTTTCTCCAATCCTCTATCCTGTCAGGATCCTGGGAACATGTGTCCACACCTGTCATGAAGCCAGTGGGGCCAGAACTCGAACCCTGCTTGGTCACGTGGGATCTGGCTTCTTCTCTCCTTCCTCCGCACAGTACCTAATTGAAGCAGGCCAGCTTCCAGGTTTAGCAGGATGGCAGTCATTTTGAAATGAAAAAAGCCTTCTCATGAGAACAATCTGACCAAATGCTGAGTTACAGGGAGAGCTCTTCGAGGAGTGGTCAGATGAGAAACCAGGAGTAGGTATTGGAAGTAAAATGGGAGTCAGGATAATGACTCAGGGGAAAGCGAGGCACTTTGATTGTAGTGAGGAATGATTTGCACACATTCGTAGCTCGTATCTACAAATACTGAGACTACGCTGTGCTTTTTGGAGCCAGGCAGTGCTCGCCGACTGTCTCCTTGTAACTGGTTGCAGAAATGAACTCCCTTTTCCAGCCTCTGCCTCGTGCTTCATTGACTGTGAGAAGCCGCAAATGGTAGTTTACCAGTAACATAACCACGGGGCTACCAGGTGTGTTTTGAAGATCCCTGTAGCACATGTGGCTTTTTATTGAAGTTTTAAAAATTGTTTTCTTTTTTAATATTCCTATCTGATTTTGTGCGATTGGTTACATTTCCAAACTTGTCATTCCCCAAAAGGCTGGTTAAGCGGGACATATTGACAACACATGTTAATCCACCTCCCTTCCCATACCCCACTACAAAGACAGCGAAGGTAAGCAAATGTGTAACCACCAGGACACAGAGAAAGGTATAGAGTGTTGCTCTTGTCCAGCGGAGGAGAGAGTGGACGAGGGGCTGTTGACTGAACCGTGGGGTCAAAATGTGGTGGCCAAGGCAGCTGGGTCCCATCATGGCCAACTGCGGGTTTGAGTCCTGGCAAACACACTCAGTGCGCCTGCCTGCACCTGCCTGCCTAAACTCTGGAGAGGAGGAATTATGTGGCCATCCCCTGGGGGGAAGTGAGGATTTGCACTTTGTTTCTTTCTCTCTTTGTCCTTTTGGTGAGCTCAGGCACCCGATAGTAAAATGATAATGATAACAACAACAACAAAGGTTTGACCTAAGTTTCCCCGCAGGGGGAGAGAATGCATACCAAGGAGACACCATTCCAAGCACCTGGAAGAACCTGGGCCCTGAAAACCACAAAAATGACGGTGAGATCTGGCACTGAAAACAAGGTTAGTTACAATGCAGCATAGAATGCACTCGCCTTCCAGTTACCCTATCTTCTCTCAGCCCCCACTGCCCACCAACCAACCCTGACAAGAAGGGAGAATCTGAGGAAAACAGAGGCAATGCAGGTGGTAGACTATGAAATCAGCCACCCATGCCATTTGAAAGGTTGGACTGAGTTCTTTGACAGGTTCCCATCAGTCTCCAATCTCACCACTGAACACTTTTGTCTCTGGGTTGGAGAAGACAGAGGATAAGGAAGTACCGACTATCTAGACAGAGGATAAGGAAGTACCGACTATCTGAGAGGGCTTCCGAGATGCCTGTTAACTCCAGGATTTTTACAGATTTTTTTCTATTTCCATTCTTCTTCTTTCTTTCTTTCTTTTCTTTTTTTTTTTTCTTTTTTTTTTTTTTTAGTTTTTTTGTTATAGGGTGGGTCCACTTGCCAGAAAGACAGAGGCAGAGTGATAGAAACCGAGAAATCACCCCCTGCAGGGGGACTGGCCACGCCGCAATCTCTTATCCTCCATTCTCCTCTCGGGATCTTGGGCACGCACACACATGTGCCCAGCGTGAGTTTAAGCCACGGGGTCTGGGACTTGAACTGCGGTCATCTACGTGGTAGTCCAGTGTCATAGCCATTACACCAACTGCTGGTCCCATGGAGAGGCGATCTTTGCTTTTAAATGATTTATACATTCCTTACGATCACAATTATAAACTGCAATAATTTTCACACTGAGAAAGTAAATGGGAAACATTTACAAGAAATCTGTAATGAGATATGAGGACATTTTACAGATGAGAAAATAAAGTCTTAGAATCACTAAATAACGTACCCAAAGCCATACAGTTATCAAGTGATACTAGTAATCAAACCCAGTTCTGTTAAATATAACTCTCCCTTAAAATGTTTCATAAAGTTGGGGGACCAGCAGTTAGCATAATGACTATGTCGACGAACTCCCACGTAGTCGACCGTTGTTTGAGTCCCGGACCCGGTGGCTTACACTCACGCTGGGCGCATGTGCGTGCATACCCAAGATCCCAAGAGGAGAATGGAAGAGAAGGGATTGTGGCGTGGCCATCCCCCCTGGAGGGGTGATTTCTCACTTTCTGTCTCTCTGTCTTTCTCTATCTGGCGAGCGCACGCACCCTATGGCAAAAACCTCTCAAAAAAAAAAAAAAAGTTT
>NW_006203479.1:704706-728930 GCF_000334495.1 Tupaia belangeri chinensis | reverse complement strand
CTGGGTGTGTGTGTGTGCGTGCCCAAGATCCCGAGAGGAGAATGGAGGAGAAGGGATTGCAGCATGGCCATCTCCCCTGGGGGGTGATTTCTCGCTTTCTGTCTCTCTGTCTCTCTCTGTCTGTCTGGTGAGCGCACGCGCCCTATAGCAAAAACCTCTCCAAAAACAAACAAAAAAAGTTTCATAAAATTCTGGTTAACTGCACTAAAGGAAGGTTTTCCAGGATAAAGAAGTATCATGAACTATTCCCTACGAGTTTAGATGTCCGAGTTGTTTGCTTACTTTATTCGACCGATGAACTTGAAATTTAAAGGTGAGGATATTTTCAAATCTCTCTTTTCCCGGAACACCACAAGGACACAAAATCCAATTTAGAAATCCAGATGAAGCTGCACCTGGTGCCCCAATTCCTCCCACGTGCTTCTTCTCTCTCTCCCCACTGGTCATGTCCTCTGAGATGGTTATCTCTGTACCAGACAGACCTGTCCCGATCTTGTCATCTTCTGACAGGCAGTTTTGCCCTGCGGAACAGTTGGGCTGAAATTCCTTCATATGTTTCTACCATGGAAATATTAGATTAGTGTTTTGCTTAATGTTTGCCGACCTTTATCAAATTGCCCCGCTGGCGGTTTGCACGTCCAGGTATTCATGCCTTCTTCCTGTTTCCTCTACATGCGAGAGGCCAAGCCTCCTTCAGGGGACTTGGGCTGAGGCGGGTGGGGTGACAAATTGGGCGGGATGGGGAGGAGGTGAATTTGCGAGATGATCTGGAAGGAAAAACAGGCGGCGTGTCTTTTGTCCATCTGCCACGCCCAAGACTTTTAGGCAGGTTGACAAAAACAACTAAGAGCCCCCTTTAGAGTCTTTCCTTTAGAGCCTCGACGCCATCCAGGCTGATGAACCTTGGCTGAGCAACAGTAGTGAAGACGAAAAGCATTCCGGGCAGAGGGAGGCTTCAAGTGAAGACATAGAAGGGGTAGTCAACCTGCAATGCCGGGGACCGTGGCGGGGAGGCAGGTGTGGGTCCGAGAGCGCCCAACTGTCTGGAAATACCAGGGGCTTGTGACCAGCAGGTGATGTCATGGTTACAGTGCTGGACTCCCATGTGATCAATGATGGTTTGAGTCCTGAACCTGATGGCTTAAAAACACACTGGGTACATGTGCATGCGTGTCCAAGATTCCAAGAGGGGACTAAAAGAGGAAGAGATTGTGGGGTGGCCATCCCCCCGGGGGTGATTTCTTGCTTTCTCTCTGTATCTCTCTTTCTCTCCAGTGAGCACATGCTCTATAGCATAAACCTCTCTTTAAAAAAAAAAGAAAGAAATGCCAGAAGCTTAAGCCCCAGGCAGTGAGGAATCACTGGAGGAGTTTAATGAAGAAGTCACAAGAGTACATTTTTATTTGTGAACACTCTGGCCAATAGGAATTAAAGGAGAGAATTAATTCGGGAAAATCAGACGGCTGTGCACAAAGGTGACAGAGAAGCCTAGATGGAGTCATGGAGCCTCTTCCACACTACTGTCCACACAGAAATCTGGGCCTCGAGTAACTGCACAGGCAAAGTGTTCAAGTGTTGGATTAGCCACTTGTTTCAGGGAGGACTTTCTTCAACATAGACCTCAAAATACACCAGCTGAAGAATATAAGGGCTTGGGGAACCAGCAGTTAGCGTAATGGCTATGTCGCTGGACTCCCACGTAGTCGACCACGGTTTGCATCCCGGACCTGGTGGCTTAAAACTCATGCTGGGCGCGTGTGCATGCGTGCCCAAGATCCCGAGAGGAGAATGGAGGAGAAGGGATTGCGGCGTGACCATCCCCCCGGGGGGGGATTTCTTGCTTTCTGTCTCTCTCTGTCTCTCTCTGTCTCTCTCTGTCTGTCTGGTGAGCGCATGTGCCCTATAGCAAAAACCTCTCCAAAAAAAAAAAAAAAAAAGAAAATAAGGACTTGGAGCCAGCAGGTGGCACGCTGACAAGAAGACAATGGAAAAGGGATTGCAGCATGGCCACCCCCCACCACCACCACCCTGCGGGATGATTTCTCTCTCTCTTTCTTTCTTTCTTTCTTTCTTTCTTTCTTTCTCTGGTGAGCGCACAAGCCCTATGACAAAAACAAGGAGAAAAACACCCAAAAACCTAAAAACAAACTTAAAGAATATGCTTTATAGATAATACCTTCATCTTCATACAAATATGATTTTTAATTTTTATCATGGAGGAAAGGGTCTATAAGGGCAAATGTACCCAGGCCCATAGAAGTCCCAACATGGTCCTGGCTGAATGGATCATGTGCTCAGGTCTAACCAATCACTGAGGTCATAGGGAGGGGCTGGGCTGATCAGGAAAACCAATCAAGACTGACTCTGGAGCTAACACGCAGTCCTCCTCCAATACTGGGCAAGGGGTGGGGTTGTGATTTCAGAAGGCGGTTTCCAGTAAGTGCAGGATCACTCTGGGTAGCAAATAACACACCCAAGTTAGCAGGGATATGCACTTTGCCTTCGGATGACACAGGAATTTGTAGAATCCTTTGATACCGTCTTGCAAAGCCCTTGACACTGTGAGAAACATTCCCATTAGAGGTAGTCCTCTCGGCAAATTCAAATTTATATATATTTTTTGTTTTACCATCTGTTGGTTCCCAGATGTACCTTTTCAAAATATAGAACCACTATGTTACCAGATCCAAAATTATTTGATAAAGTGGAATATTGACCATTCGCCAGCAAAGTGCTGTTACTATTTTTGAATTCTTACATGTTTCACATGAATAG
Source organism: Tupaia belangeri chinensis (assembly GCF_000334495.1). Taxonomy (NCBI): domain Eukaryota; kingdom Metazoa; phylum Chordata; class Mammalia; order Scandentia; family Tupaiidae; genus Tupaia; species Tupaia belangeri. Next base: position 726,155 of record NW_006203479.1, on the reverse strand, counting down.
AAATATAATCTAACATAACCTTCTCCTCGTCAGGACTGTCTTCCATCTTATTCTCAGTACGGCTATTTTCTAGTGACCTCAAGCAGAGAATTAAAACATATAATCAGCAAAGCATCCATTTGACAAATTGAACTCATATGGTGAATTCAGATGTACATTTTTTTAAAGACATTATGAGGCAGTCAAAAGTTTCTTCCAAATGACATCTTTAAAGAATCAATTGGGAAGAATCCAAACCTATCTATGTTCTAAACCACCCTCCTTTGGGAGGTTGAGGAAGTTCAGGCCATGGATGGCGGCGATGTTGCGAAACAGCGAGAATGTCCTTAATGTACACGTAAAAACGGCTAAAACAGCAGAGGTCATGTTATATACAATCACCACAACGGAAAATATTTGATAAAAATCGCTCACTCTGAATGAAGCCAGAACAGAAAAGTATTCTCCAAGTCGAGCCTGAGCTTTCATCATATGTGATGTGGTTTGTGCCACGAGTGACGACCACACTAATGGTTCTCTGTTCCTGCCAAAATCTTTCGGAATCCATTTGGCTTGGTTTTGAAAGATAACATATACTGACTACAGAAAAATAAAAACTCATGTCTTTATTGATTCATTAAAAGAAATCAATAAATACACTGTCCAAGTTGAACTTAGTCTTGAATGAAAACTCCTATCGCGAGCTCCAAGAAAATGCCTCTTGCCTCTTTAGCAGCATATGTGTTCAATATTTGTATTTGCCAAACAATTCTTCCCCCCGAGATGCCATATGACTGCTATTAATTGAAAAAAATGTTGGGCTGCTTTATCTGATGTTTAAACCTTACAAAAATGTTAGTATGGAAAACTGGCTAATGGTTCATTGTCTGTCTTCAAGCCAAGGTACACACACAACTTGAATGATGTTCAGTGCTAGTCCGTTGGGATCAATGTTCAATACAGAATTTATGCGCCTATGATCCGAGAGATTATTGTTAACTATCTCAACGAGGATTCTTAAGCCAAGGGGTTGTGTGCTTTTTAATGTCAAATTGACCCATGTTTCTATCTATCATGGCCTGGGGATGTTGTTTTCCAAGTTTTATTTATTTATTTTATAGTAAGAGAGAAACCATTCTGCAGTGAGTCCAGGTATAATGACTGAACATTTTGGTTTCATTTGGTTGAATTTTTGTTTGAACAATTTTCTGTTATGAACAATTTACTATAATTCCAGCTGGTTATAGGTTTCTAAAAATTAATTTAAATATGTATTTAATTCTGATTTGCATAAAGTGGTGAATATCCAACTAAATTCCAAGTGTTTGTTATGATATTTATCTTAAGGGTTTTGTTTTTGCTTTTGCTTCTCTCTCTCTCTCTCTTTTTTTTTTTTTAGAGAGAGAGAGATTTTTGCTATAGGATGCATGCACTCACCTGAGAGACAAAAACAGACAGAAAGTGAGAAATCACCCTGCTGGGGGTATGGCCATGCTGCAATCCCTTCTTCTCCATTCCCTTCTCAGGATTTAGGGAACACATGCACACACATCTGGCGTGAGTTTAAGATGTCAGGTCCAGCATTGAACCGTAGTCGACCATGTGGGAGTCCAGTAATGTAACTGTTACGCCATCTGCTGGTCCTGCTTTTGCTTTTCTCAAAGAAAAAAATAAATAGAGAGAGATAGACTATTCTCTTTAATATTTCAATTAGTTATTATTGAGTGACCTCTCAGCTAATAGATCAATTCTTCAGAACCTCACATTTACCTTTTTCTTTTTTCTTTTTTTTTTTGGAGAGGTTTTCGCTATAGGGTGCGTGTGCTCACCAGACAGATAGAGAGAGACATAGACAAAGAAACCGAGAAATCACCCCCCAGGGGGGATGGTCACGCCACAATCCCTTCTCCTCCATTCTCCTCTCGGGATCTTGGGCACGCATGCACACGCGCCCGGCTTGAGTTTTAAGTCACCGGGTCCAGGATGCAAACCGCGGTCAACTACGTGAGAGTCCAGCGACATAGCCATTACAGTAACTGCTGGTTCCCCGCCTTTTTCTTTTGAGATACAGTAGACCCACTTTACGGTTTAAGTTACCGTTCTTCATTTTCTCTTAACAATACTCTTAAGTAACATAACTTATTAACGTCACATGAGTTTATTAACTTAATCCTCACAACACTACCATGCGATGTGTGTGTGTGTGTGTGTGTGTGTGTGTGTGCGTGCGTGTGTGTGTGTTATTATCATCCCTATTTAATAACTAAGGAAACCGAAGCTCAGGCCTTGCCCGTGTTTATGCAACCCATATGGGGAAGGGTTTGGACTTGAACTCAGGCAGTCTGTCTTTAAGGGTGTTGCTCTTAATCTCTGACTGTAACACAGGCCCATCTTGCTAAAGTCCCTACCTGTCTCCAGCTTCTGCCCTTGGTGTTTGCCTCTTAGTACCCTGTGCTCACACATTATAAGGCCCTTTGTCGTTTTTTGGTTCATTTTACCCTGGAGCTTTACAGCACTATCTATCTATCTCTCTATCTCTCTATCTCTCTATCTATCTCTCTCTCTATCTCTCTCTCTCTCTCTCTCTATCTCTCTCTCTATCTATCCATCTATCTATCTATCTATTTATTTGGTTTGTTTGTTTATGATACAGAGTGTATGTGAGCATACAGAGCGTGCGTACATGGGGAGGGAACTATAGGGAGAGAGAGAGAGAGTGAGCACCTTCCACGGGGTCTGTCTACCTGCCATCCCCTGCCTCCACTCCTCCAGGCCATCAGATTTGGGGCACTGGAGCATGTGCTGAGCATGTGTCTAGCTGACCAGGCCTGGGATTCGAACCCTGTGGGATCCAGCTTCTCTTGAGAAGCACGCTATTGCTGTACTACGGGGCCGACCCTACAATACTTATTTATTTAGGGAAATCATAGGGTAGAGGGTGGAAAATGTTCCCGATTCACTGGCTTTGCTCCGAGTCCCTGGGTCTTGGCCTCTGTCAGTTATGATTAGCAGCCAGTAAGATTGCTCGTGACCTTGTCGCAGGAAGCTCAGCATTTGCAGATATGCAGTAGAATAAAAGACATTACAAATTTTAAAGCATTCCCTATAGAATGACTTAAATTCCATATAAAGCGAATCTAAGTAAACACTAAAAGCAAAAAAAGGAAAGCCAAGAAGCTAAGGTGTAGTTTGCCTGTGGTGGGACTCCGAGTTGGTGGCAGCTTGGAGAGGAGGGGCTACCTCTCCCGACTCCCCACCAAGTGTTCTTTCCACTCTGCCCTCAGACCATCAGAAAGCTGGGAACACAGTGGAGTTGAACACAGAGAGGAAAATGGAATCTTGAAAAGCCTAAGAGATATTTTCTAAAGAAGGCGATACGGAACGTTAGAAGTAACCAGGTAAAGGGGAGGAGAATGCCTGAACCCCTGTGAGCCCCATGTTCACACCCCCAGATCTGTGAGCACAGAGGACGGAGGACAGATTTAGAGATGGCAGCCCACCCAGGATGTGTGAGAATGGGAAAGAGGAGTCTGAATAGAGCCAGGGGGAAGAAGTAAGGAATACAAGCCTAGCCAAACTTTTGTGGGATGATATTGGAGGCTTTTCTACAAAGCTGTGTTGTGATTAGATTGGCGTTTCAGAAAGAACACTCCAGAGGAGAATGACTCAGACTTTGGGGTGGGACGAGAGGGCTGTAAAGGTCAAGGTGGAATGCAGAGGCTGTTCCAATGCAACAGACAGAAAAGAGCAAATTCTAGAGACACAAGCCCGACAGTGACTTTACAGAGGCTACATGCCTTAGGGGTCTGTCTCCCAACACCAAGTCAGAGTACAGAGCCAGGAGCCTACTAAGACGGTCACCCTGAGGTGACTGGGAGACATTCCAGTGGAGGTATCTACCTGGTATAGGTTCTGTGTGTCTGGTTCAGGAGGACATTCAAGAGACAGATAGAGGGCCCAGCAGGTGGCGTGGTGATTAAGGTGCTGGACTCCTACATGGCTGGCTGCGGTTTGAGTCCTGAAGCTGGCAGCTTGCTTTGTCACTTTCCCTCTCTCTCTGCCTTTCTCTGGTCAAATTAAATAATAAGAATAATAAATAAAATAAAATAGACTTTAAAGAGACAGATGCAGTAATCATACACTCAGCAAACACCTAGTGAGCATTTACAATGTCCCAGGGATTGTGATGGGCTCCGGGGACTCAGAGGTGAATCAAATCCGACCCCATTCTTCTCTGCTTAAGGTTTACGGAAGAGGCAAGAGATGGTGGAGGATTAGGGAAGGAAAGGAGCTGGTTCTGCTGTACATCGCGTCCTGAGCGTGGCGGGGCAGCCAGGCAGGAGAAGTGAATTCTGTGCAGTGCTCGGAAGTTAGATCCTCAATGCCCTTGAAAAGCGGATTTGCACAGAGGGCGAACTGCTCACTTGCTCAGAAGTTTCCTTTGGCATTTAACCCTGGTGAATAAGGTTCTCGTGGGTGAGTTTATCTAAATCATTGTTTCAAGAATAGTAATAGCTATTATTTATTGTCTAAGTGCATGTCAATTTTCTAAATATTTCAAATACATTTTCTCATTTGCTTCTCCCAACAACCCCATGAAGTTGGTACTATTAACATTTCAGCCACAGGGGCTGGCAGATGATGTAGCAGTTACGTCGCTGGACTTTCACATGGGCGACTGGTGGTTTGAGTCCCAGACCTTGTGGCTTGAAATTCATGCCAGGTGTGTGTGCATGTGTGCCTAAAAATCTCAGGAGGAGAATGGGGGAGAAGGAATTGTGGCATGGCCATCTCCCTTGGGGTGATTTCTCACTTTCCCTCTCATTGTTTCTGCCTCTCTCTCTCTCATTCTGGGGAGTGCACGTTCCCTAGGGCAAAAACCTAAAAAAACTTTTTTTTTCAGCCACAGGGCTAGTAGGTGGCATGGTGTCTTAGACACTGGACTCCCACATGGCCAACTATGGTTTGAGTACCGAAACTAGCGGCTTGCTTTCTCGCTTTCCCTCTCTTTCTGTCTCTCTCTTTCTCTTGCTCTCTCTGTTTCTCTCTCTCTGATGAGCATGTGTGCCCTGTAGAACATTTAAATATCATAATAATAAAGAACTAAAATATAATAAATAATTTTTTTGGAGAGGTTTTTGCTATAGGGCACGTGCGCTCGCCAGACAGACAGAGAGAGACATAGAGACAGAAAGTGAGAAATCACCCCCCAGGGGGGATGGTCACGCCGCAATCCCTTCTCCTCCATTCTCCTCTCAGGATCCTGGGCACGCACAGACACGCGCCCGGCATGAGTTTTAAGCCACGGGGTCCGGGATGTGAACCGTGGTCGACTACATGGTAGTCCAGCGACATAGTCATTACGTTAACTGCTGGTTCCCATAAATAATTCTTTTTAAAGAGATTTTTGCTATAGGGTGTGTGTGCTCACTGGAGTGAGAGAGACAGAGATAGAGAGACAGAAACCAAGAAATCACCCTCAGGGGAATGGCCATGCCACAATCCTTCTCTTCCATTCTCCTCTCAGGATTTTGGGCGTGCATGCACACGCTCCCAGTGTGAGTCTAAGTCACTGGATCTGGGACTTGAACTGCGGTCCACCACATGGGAGTCTAGCAAAGTAACCATCACGCCATCTGCTGGTCCCTAAATCAATAATTCTTTACATGAAATTTTAGCCAATTTTTAAAAGCTTATTTATTTCTTTAGAGTGAGAGAGAGGCACTTGCAAAAGCGTCTTACACTGTGACTCCCTCCCCCTTCCCCAGCCAGTCTCAGCAGGACTGGATCCGTGCCACACAGGCCGCACATTTGGTGTACTCAGTGAGTTCCCAGGACATTAGCTGGGGACCAGGGGTGGGAGGGGGTGCCACTGCCAACACTTGGCCTCTGCAGTTGGTAGTGTTGTAATCTCTACTTCATGAATGAGAGAAGCCACCCAAAGAGTAACACCCAAGGCCACCAGTTAGAAATGGCTGATCTAGGGCCAGCCTGTGGCAGGGCAGTAGCGCAATGCTCTGTAATGCTGGAGACACGTAGGAAGGTCCTAGGTTCCAGTCCTCAGGCCTCCCTGGGCATGTGCACATGTGTCCTCGACTCGGGCTGGCTGAGACTGGGGGTGGATCGCAGGGTAGAGACCCTGAGGGAGGTCTCTCTCTCTCTCCTTCTCCCTCTGTGTCTCACATGGAATACACAGATACATAAACTTAAAAAATATGTGCGGATCTAGATTTCAGGCATGCAGGCTAACTCTGGATCCTGTATCTTCTTCTAGGCAAAATAAGTGGCAATAATAAGTATGATGAATAAATAATAAATATTAAAATCCTAGTTTTCCATTACCAGCTGTGTATTAATGTTGACTTTTATTATTTTCCTCTTTTAAAAATTTGGCGTGAGGTTAATTTTTTCAGAAGACCCCTATTGTGTTGGCTGAAGGAGCATGCAGACCTCCTTTTATACATGCCTCAACTGCCAGAATGTTGTAAGGTCTTCATTCTCTTTAGGCTGAATGGAGACCTTGAAATATCTCTTTAGGGGCCAGCACATTGTGTGGTAGTTACGGCATTGGACTCCCACATGACCGACCATGGTTCAAGTCCCATATCTGGTAGCTTGCTTTCTCAATTTCCCTCTCTCTCTCTCTGATCAAATTAAAAAGTAATAATGATAAATGAAATTAAATAAATAAATAAATACTTTTTTAAAAAAGGAATATCTCTCTAGTAAAAAAGACACTTTACAAAGACACTTAATATCTTTTATAAAGTATTGGTTTGTAAAATACATATATAAAAATTATTTCAGCTAAGAGAAATATTGTAATGGGAAAGTTACAATTCATTAAAAGAAAATCATGGAGCACTTACTTATAACATTCATTTCTGCCTCCCAATAGAGAACACCCACCAATAACACACAAAGCACTTAACTCGAGTGAATAAAATTGGAAAAATAAGGAAGATATATCCACAATACTATATTTTGCTAATACATTATGGTGCAATCATTGCTTAGCTTGGTCTCCAAAGTAAGGGCCTTGGAGGTTTCCTTCTATTTTTATAATTGATTCACCAGGTAGTCCAGTATTTTTCTTTGTAGTTTCACTTTTTCATAAAGCAAACACTGAAACTTTCATTTGGATTTACTTAACTGATCGAGAATCATCGACATTGTTTTTTGCCAAGGAGTAAGATCCCTCCCTGATTCCCCTGGTTGTGTGTTTGCTTTCGCTCACGTTTAACCTTCTAGAACAGTCAGTGAGTAGCCAAGGATATGACCATCCTCACTGGTACCATGTTAAACAGGTTTAGTCCAGGAGAGAACTTTCTCTCTTTAGCTTTCATTTTTTTTTGAAAAAAATAATTCTAGACTCATTTCTTTTTAGTAACTTTCTTTTATCTCTCCAACTCCAGCTTTTCTATCAATGATAGCTTTTATTCCAGAGAAGAGACAGAGCTCCTTAGCCACATAATTGGAATCTCATCACCGATGGTGACAAAAGCCATGCACGCTGGCATTTCTCTAGGGCTGCTCTGAAGAAAGGAACGTAATAATGTGGGGAAGGTCCAGGATTGTGATATTGAACCTAGATTTATTTACCTAATTTCAGTGCTGTGAGGACAAATATAGTACATTTCTATCTCCTCAAAAGAAATGAATAGGGATAGTAAATTTTGTGAATGAATATGAAACATACCATATAGAAAGCAACCAAAAAGAGGTATATTTCCCGCTCGAGGTTTCATTCTCTTAGTTTGAATCACAAGGTTTTGATTACAGCAATTATAATCTTAAAATGAAACTAATTCCAATTCATTAGAATTGACTCTCTTTGAGCTAGTAGTTGGTGTGGTGTTAAGGCATTGGGCTCATACATAGCCAACTACAGTTCGAGTCCCAGACGTGGTGGCTTGCTTTCTCACTTTCCCTTCTCTCTGTTTCTCTTTCTGGTGGGCCTACATGTCTCATTCCAAACTTAAAAATATAATAATAAATAAAATAAATTAATTTTTTAAAAAAAAGAATGTCCTATCTTCCAGGCCTCCTGACAATCTTTTTTTGGAGTTATGCTTGAGCAGATGACCAGTTGCTCTGGGTGATGATCATGACGCACGCTAAGGCTATGCATTCGGCTGCCGTAACTGGTGATAATTCGAATTTAACTGCAAGCCAGACTTCCCAAGGGTTAGAGAAACTACCATGAGCTATATTTTAGAATAGAGAACGAAAGGCTTGTTTTTTCCCATTCATCCTGAACTTTACAATTTAATAGCAATATAGTTATGTTTCTCTGTCTCCAAACTGCAGTAGCTTTTATTATCTTCAAAAAGGTCATCCACATGGGAACCAGCAGTTAGCGTAATGGCTATGTCACTGGACTCCCACATAGTCGACTGCGGTTCACGTCCTGGACCTGGTGGCTTAAAACTCACGCCGGGCGCGTGTTCATGTGTGCCCAAGATCCTGAGAGGAGAATGGAGGAGAAGGGATTGCGGTGTGACCATCCCCCCTGGGGGGTGATTTCTCACTTTCTGTCTCTCTGTCTCTCTCTGTCTTTCTGGAGAGCGCACGCACCCTATAGTGAAAACCTCTCCAAAAAAAAAAAAAAACAAGTCATTCACTTGATTCCAGCAGTGATAATCAAACTTTTTTTTTTTTTAAGCCACCTATGCCTAGGGCTGGGCATGGCCCAGTGGTTAAGAGAGTGGGAACCCGTATGGTAGGCCACAGTTTGAATCCTGGCTCCAGCAGCTTACAAAACACGCAAGGAGCACGAATACACATGCCCCAACCCCAACAGGGTGGAGACATGGAGCCGAAGGGACTGTGTCCTGACCACACCCCGTAGGAGGCACTGCCTTCCTCCGCCTCTCTGTCTTCTTGTCTCTCTGGTGACTCTGTGGGCTCTGGCAAAAAAAAATTTAAGATGAACAAAAATCCAGCTATGCCTAAATAATAAAGCAAATAAACAAAACACAAATATGCATTTCCTATGTATAAAATTATGTAAGTGTATTACTGTGATTATCTAATACTTAAAATGTAACTACCTTTTAGCACACAGCTATTACTAATGACAGTGGCTTAACTTCGTATCTCAAATGGCCACCTTGACAGTTGGACTCATTTCACTGGACCATTTTCTCCCAAGTCTGATTAGATTATCATTTACTCTTTTTTTTTTTTTTCAACCTCCTAACATAGCTGCCAACGAAGAGCAGAAGGAAAGTCAGCTTTGAAATTTCTTTATCCGTTTGTGCCTGCCTTTTACTATTTCTTCTTTATGATTCATTTGCTGGGATTTTGAAAGTGGTTTTTGCATTTATGATTGTTTAAAATGAACAAACACAGGTACAGTAGGCAGACTTTACTGGCTTGCGAGATCACCAATCTTGACTTTCTGGGTTGATGGCTGTCTGATGTTCAGAGCTCTCTTCCCTAGTAGCCCACATATAATGACATGCTATGGAATATTTTCCAATAGAATTGCTGAGTAATGTTGGCAGAAGAACTAAGGAACGGTCAGAGACTAGGAACAAGGAAGTAGAGGATGACAACTGGGCTTTAATGGGCGACGCTTGTAGCAAAGAAACAGAAGTGGGGTCCTGGCTGGGGTAGAGGTTTAGAAGGGAGATGCTGGCATAAAGTCCGGACACATCAAAGACAATAGTCTTACTGGGTGAAACGGGGAAAAAAAGAACCATCCTTGTAGAGATAGCTGCCACATTCTGGGAAGACTGAAAACAAAAGCAAATTTCTCCTAGTGAATCCTAGTGACAAGCCCACACTCGCATGGTTTTTGTGCATAAATTCAGAATATCTTTGTTCCCACCCAACACCAGCACCCCAGAAAATACACATAGATCAAAATTTTAAAGTTATTCCAGGTTGTAATTCTTTGGGGAAATAAGTATGTTAAACTCAGAGAAAATTAAGGAAAATCAGCTCACAGTAAGAAAAACTGCTAAATACACATGAAAATAAAACACTTGAATAAAAGCCAGGAGAAACCACAAACTGTTGTGGTTAGATTATTATTATTATTATTATTTTTTAGGAAAACTAAAGTTTATAATTGATAACAAAAGAAAACATGAAGTACTGGGCCATCAGAAAAGTCATGGCACAATTTTGTATAGAAAAACATTGAGGGACCAGCAGATGGCATAACAGTTACGTTGCTGCACTCCCATGTAATCTACCATGGTTCAAGTCCTGGACCCAGCAGCTTAAAACTCATGCCAGGCACATCTTCAGGGAGAAGGGAGGAGAAGAGATTGCAGCGTGGCCATCCCCTGGGTATGTATGTGGGGGGTGATTTCTCACTTTCGGTCTCTCTGGCAAGCGCACGTGCCCTATAGCAAAAATCTCTCTTGAAAAAAAAGAAATAGAAAAATCAGTCATGACTTTCCTGACGACCCAATCCATAGAGTTAGTAAGTTTAAAGACGTGAAATAATTTGTTAAAAGAATAATGAAAAAATAAATAATTATCAAAATTAGATAAGTTTGTAAGAAGTATAAAAATGAATTTAAAAAAGTGAAAAACACAGTAATTGACACTAGCAAATCAATGCTTTAGTTACACAGCAGATTCAAGTAGCTGAAAAAAGAGAGTAAGTGGGAAGATAGAACTAAAGGAATTGTAACAAATGTAGCTAGAAAAGCAAGGATGTGGAAAACAGGAAAGAAAAAGATCAGGCACACAGAGGGGAGTGGGGGAATGTTATATACACATCGAATTGAATTTCGACATAAAGGACAGAGAATGGGAAGGGGGGTTAAGGAGAAAATGGCTGAAACTTTTCAAAAAATAATGAACTATATCATTCCTCAGGTTGACAAGACCAATGAACCCAATGAAGAATAAATCAAACACTCCTTATCATTCTATAGACAAATTTCAAAATAGCGAAGGTAAAATCTGAAAAGCAGCCAGAGTCCACAGGCGCAACAATGGGGGTCAGATGCCAGTGAGGTGAAATCTGATACTGTCAACCAGGTTGTGTTCTGTCTCGGAGTGACATTTGGAAAAACCTGGAGATGTGAATTGGCACATCCAAAATACCTAGTCAGACGTGGACATAGGAATAAACTGCTACTGTGTTTTGCGATTGAAAATTTTGTTCTGACCAGTGTAGCGAGATTCTTTCCTTTTTGCTTTGTAAACCTAGAACACAGCATAGAGCTTCCTATACAGGAGATTTTATTTCAGACAATGAAAGAGAGACCGAGAGAGAACCGACCAGCAGACTTCACCATTCCTTATTGGCCTGAAGTAATCATTCTGACCTGTCTACAACTCTTATTTTCACACAGGTTTAGTCTCGTTAAGGAAGATGCCCTTCTCAGCCTCTCTTCCTTCCTTCCTTCCTTCTTTCCTTCCTTCCTTCCTTCCTTCCTTTCCTTCTTTCTCTTTCTTTAATTTTTAAGAGATTTATGCTATAGGGCTCATGTGCTCACTGGAGAGACAGAGAGACAGAAAGTGAGAAAATCACTCCCCAGGGGGGCTAGCCATGCCACAATCCTTCTCCTTCATTCTTCTCTTGAGACTTTGGGCACACATGTACACGTGCCTGGGGTGAGTTTTCAGCCGCCAGGTCCAGGACTTGAACCACCATCAGCTATGTGGAAGCCCAGTGACGTAACCATTCATCCATCTGCTGGTCCCTATTTATTTCCTTTTACTTACACTCTGTAAAGAAATACAAGGCCACTTTCATGGTCACGTTGACTTTTCAGGTGCTTAATGAATTTGAATAAGATCATCTATTTTTAAATTTTTTTAAAAAGTTAATTTTAATTTTATTTATTCATTCATTTATTTTCATTTGACCAGACACACACACACACACACACACACACACAGAGAGAGAGAAAGGGGGGGGGGGAGGTTTTTTTGGGGGGGGGGAAGGTAAGAAAGCAAGCCACCAGGTCCGGGACTTGAATCATAGTCAGTCATGTGGAAGTGTCCAGCGCCTTAACCACCACACCACCTGCTGGTTCTCATCTATGTTTTAAAGAAACATTCAGAATTGTTCTTCAGACACTTCCCTTTCCAGAAAGGAAAGCCAGCCCAAGCATGCCCCCCCCGCCCCGCCCCCGGAGGTAGAGTGGAGGGTGTGCAGTGGGAGAGAGGGAAGCTCTGGATGAGCCTGGAGATATCACACTGGGCTTGCAAACCCTGCAGTAAGACAGCCCAGTAGCAGAAAGGACAGGAGAGCTCTCAGGAGGTGGGCTTTCCCTCCTGCTTTGCCCCAGCCTTCACTTCCCACAGACTGCGCTCAGGTGGGCAGGGACGATGATATGAAGGACCTGGGCTGACATAAGGGCAGGAGGGAGAGGGAGGCAGGGAAATAAGAGACGCCTCACGACCAGCAGCTGGAGACCAGCAGCTGGAAGGAAACGAGAATCTGTGCTCAGCACTCCGTGGTAGGTTCTGCTGTGTAAGAACACTTTGTAATTTAAGTTTAAAGACTTTGTGGACTGACCACATGTCTTAATGCGAACTTAGTGTTAATGCACACTATTAGGTATTCTCTATTTAACTTTTATAATTAGGATTATGCTTCAGGTTTTAAGAAAAGGAAAGAAGTACTTCAGTTTGTATGAGCTCTGTCTTCATTTGGAAACCACACATGAATTGTTTCATTTACTGTTACTTTTCTTATACTTCTCCAAGATTCCCTTGGAAATCGCACTGTTGCAAGTCCACTGATGTATCCAGGGATATAGTTAGTAGCCTAGTTTCAAACATATGGCAAAACAAATACACAAACGTATTTGGAAATGCATTTTTCCAATCAGCGTTCTTACTAATGCTTGGGAAAGGACAAAAGAAATTTTTATAGCTCTCTGGTGGTGATTTGATTTAAGATGAGAAAATGTTGGTAATCATTTTTCTCTTTATAACCTTTGCTTTCTTATAAGGGAAAATATTTTCCTGAGACTGTAGCTTAAACTGAAGAAATACTTATTTTATATATTATGCCAGTCAAACAGATGTATGTTCTGACTTTTCTCTTTTTTTCCTTTCTTTTCTTTTCTTTCTTTCTTTTTGTTTCTTTTCTTATTTTATTTTATTTTTTTTAGAGAGAGGTTTCTGCTATAGGGCATGTGCATTTACTGGAGAGACAGAAAGAGAAATCACCTCCCAGGGGGATGGCCACACCACAATCCCTTCTCCTCCTGGGATTTTGGGCATACGTGAGCATGTACCCAGGGCGAGTTTCATGCCTCCGGGTTCAGGACTGAAACTGTAGTCAGCCACGTGGGGAATCCAGAGCCTTAACCACAAAGTACCTGCTCACCCTTATGTTCTGACTTTTAAAGTGCTCTTGTATCAGAGGATTTCTCATCATTTTCTTTGGAGTTCTTGACAAAACACTTTTTTTTTCTTTTTTCTTTTTTTGTAAAGGTTTCTTTCTGCTTTAGGGTACATGCACTCACCAGAGACAGAGACAGTGAGCGGGAAAGTGAGAAATCACTTCCGGGGGGAAGGCAGGACCACAATCCCTTTTCTTCCTGGGATCTTAGGCATGCATGCACATGTGCCTGGCATGTGTTTCAAGCTATGAATCTGGGACTCTAACCATGGTCAGTGAAGTGCAAGTCCAGTAACGTAACTGCTATGCCATCTGCTGGCCCCAGTGAAGCTCTTTTTAATACATAGATCTTTTTATTTTTTCAAATAACATTTAATTTTATTTGTTTATTATTATTACTTTTTAATTTGACCAGAGAAAGAGAGGGATAGGGAGAAAGCACTCTACCGGGTCCAGGACTTGAACCATGGTTGGCCATATAGGAGTTCAGCGTCTTTACCACCATGCCACCTATTGGTCCTAATACTATAACAGTTCATAGACTTATGCTTTCATAAATTTCATACTGTCTCTTTCTGAAATGGAAACCTCAAACTAAAAAAAGAAGAAATAAAACTGGTTCCATCTGGCTCTGGGAATGGCCAGGGTTGCAGGAATCCATGGCCTCATAACCCCATTTCAGGATCTGTAGAGATGGTTTCCTTGGCATCCTGCCAGGAACTCCGATTTCCGAATTATGAATATATATGACGTACTTTAGGAGTGACCAGAGAGAAATGGGATATCTTGACGCAGGATTATGTAAGAAGCCAGGGAGCAGGTGGGTTACAATAGTGACTTTCATTCTCTCCTGACCTGGCCATAGGGTGTTTTTGGTTTTTGTTTTGGGTTTTTTTATTTGCCATAGTATGTGTGTGCTCACTGGAGAGAGACAAAAAGAGACAATGCGAGAAATCACACCCCGGGGGGATGGCCACATGACAATTCTTTCTCTTCCATTCTCCTCTTGGGGTGTTGGGCATGCACAAACATGTATCCAGTATGATTTTTCAAGCCACTGGGTCCAGGACTTGAAGAGCAATTGGCCATGTGGGAGTCCAGCACCTTAACCACTACGCCACCGACTGGTCCCCTGACTAGAGGGGTTTTGAAGCTCACTAAGGAGTCTATGTGCACATTAAACACAACTTTTGTTGAGAACAAATAAAACAACTTGCAAATATCTATTAATATTTCTCAGATTTCAGTCAGTTTTGCAGAATTCATGGTAGCCCTGCCCCTAACTGTCCTCCATTCAGTACTGCCAAGTGACCCATTCACCGGGCACAGCCAGAAGAGGAGTTGGTCCGCCTGAGACCAGAGGTATCCTGGGAGCTTCAGAAATCTCTATCCTAAGTGAAGCAAATACTCTCCACTAGATGTTCTTCAGTTAACCCTGAGAGATGTCCTTGTTCTTTCTCCATATGAATGAATTTTAGTAATAGCTGACAAGTCTCAGTGTAGTTCCAGATGCCTGGAGGCTGCATGGGTAGACTCCCACAGTGCAATTATCTCCGTGACTCGATGAATAGCCCTGTGACCAGAGCCCTGGTCATAGGCTCTGCCAGCATGTTGGGGTATTCAGGTACTTTGGTTTGTACTAATCTCCTTGACTACCAGGCTTCCCTGCAAAACTAAGTCAGGGTCATTGGCTGCCAGCGGTGGTTCATCTCCTGGTGTCCCTCCTGGTCTGGTGGGTGGGTTTACCACATCCCTAGATTTGCTGACTCAGCCAGGCCAGTGCCCTACGGGGTCGTGAAAGTACAGGAATGGACACCAACTGGAAATGTTCTGTAAAGGCTTAAAGAGCTCTTCATTTAACTCATGCCAGGCGCGTGTGTGTGCGTGCCCAATAATCCCAAGAGGAGGATGGAGGAGAAGGGATTGTGGTGTGCTCATCCCCCCGGGGGGTGATTTCTCACTTTCTGTCTCTCTGTATCTCTAGCTCTCTGATGCGTCTACATACCCTATAGCAAAAATCTCTCCAAAAAAAAAAAAAAAAGAGTTCTTCATTTAGAAAAAGAATGTCTTAGGGCTGGCAGGTGGCATGGTGACTGGGGGCACTGTACTCCCACATGACTGACCGCGGTTTGAGTCCCAGACCTGGCGACTTGCTTTCTCACTTTCTCTCTCTCTTTCTCTGTCCCTCCCTGGTCAAATTAAAATAAGTAAATAAATAAATTAAAAAGTTAAAAAAAAGAATGTCTCTTGGCCCAGGTACAGTGGCGTGGGTGGTAGGGTGTCAGTGCATGATCCTGGAGCTAAATGGGAGCCCAGGTTCGGATCTTGAGTGGCTTCTGTCACACCAGGTATGAGCGCACACCCTGTCACCCTGCTCTCGGCTGGTGCTCTGCTAAAGGGAGGTTCTCAGTGTGACGAACTCCTGTCTAAGGTACCTGTCTTTCTCGCTCTCTCAATAAATAAATTTTAAAAAGGAAAAGAAGGATGGCCCCCTATTTAGTGACTAACAGAGCTAGATCCCACACTGCATACCTCAGTGAGAATTCTGGCCCAGCAACTTGAAAAACATGCCAAGTGCATGTGTGTGGAAGCCCCAGATCCTTACAGGATGGAGAAATGGAGGAAGAGGTGTTGCCATGTGATCACGCCCATCAGGTGTCTCTCTCTCTGACTGTCTCTCTGGCAAGTGCCTGCACCCTCTGGCAATTAAAAAAAAATAAAGGAAGAAAAAGCATGTCTCTTTTCTGGAGTAGTCTCAAACTACTTTTTCTTTCATTTACCCCCAACATTAACTGAACTAAACTTTTTTAAAAAATAATTTTGTTTTTTTTTTAATAATTATTTTAACATTTATTTATTTACTTATTTTATTTCGACCAGAGAGGGACAGAGCAAGAGAGACAGAGACAGAGAGAAAGCGAGAAAGTAAATGGCCAGGTCTGGGATTCAAACCACAGTTGGCCATGTGGGAGTCCAGCGCCCTTAACCACCATGCTACTTGCTGGCCTCCTAAACTTTTTTTTTTTTTTTTTTTTAATATTTCAAACTGCGGTAAGTTTTCTTTCCAAAGAGAATGTTAATGAGCTTGATTATTGTCAACTTCCAAGGATGAGTATCAGTAATCTGCCAGTTAAAGTACACTCAAGACTTCTCATGGAGGATGGGACCGTATTAACAGAAAGTTTTAAGAGAGTCAATTTCCTCATTCTCAACTTTCATGTGTCCTTAAAGCTGAGGTCAGCTTTAGGGACACTGGGAGGAGAGATACGCTGTGTTCAAGGCGTCTAGCCAACTTTCCTCTCCACCTTCCCTCTCACCATATAAAAGCGGGGTGGACAGCTTGGCCATCTGGAATCTAAATGCACACCGTGCCAGGGTGTGAAAATCTCTGAAGGTGCCAAATATAAGGAAAGCCCCAAATACTGCTGTCAGTGAAGCCTCATTAAATGGCACTTAAACCCACAGCGGGTCTTTACCTGCTTCCTCTCTCGCACGTTTCTGTGCCTTGTTTTGGAAATGGGGTGTCATGGTCCATGTTGGAATATCCTGAATTTAGACATGTTCTAGAGTAGGAATAGCAAAAAAAAAAAAAAAAGGCTGTTTTTGTTTAATAGCCATTTCCTTTATCCTCTCTCATTATACACCAAAAATAAAAATGTATTTTCTTTTTAAAAATTTTTATTAACTAATTATTTTTCATTTCATTTTCTTCCATACATTCAATCACATTATTATTTGTCTTACAAGGCAGATATTTCAACAGGTGAACATTTCTCCCTAGTACAGTTGATAAAACTACAAAATATCTTCAACAGATAATACCACACCTCTTTGTGCCGTTAATGCTTTGCCTCCCTGTCCCTCCCCCAAATGTCCTTCCTCAGACTCTCTTTTTTCACACACACTATATCTGGTATTTACATCTATACACCGTGTTTCTATATCCTTTAGTCAATTAGTTTCAGTCATAGAGTATGGACACTCGGTATATATTAAGTGGGGACATACAATGCCTCTCCTTCATAGCATGGCGTGCTTCACTCAGCAGTAAGTCTTCCATATTCATCCACTTCCTCTCAAAAGCCAGGGTTTTGTTGTTGTTTTTTTTTATGACTGAATAGTATTCCATTGAGTATATGTGCCACAGTTTTTCTATCCATTCATCTGTTCGTGGGCATTTAGGTTGTTTCCATGACTTAGCAATTGTGAATAGTGCTGCAATAAACATCGATGTAAAAATGTATTTCATTTAAGGGAGCATGCAATGAAAACAAAGCAGAGAGCCCCAGAAATGTGTCCTAAAGGTTATATAGCACCTGGTTTCCTTGAGCCAGGAAATTTGGTCTTGAACTTTCTCCAATGACCTGGTGCTTCGCCCTATCTCAGGCATTAAGTTCCAGGATTGTAATTGTAGACAAGACCTTGTTGTTTACAGTAACTGTAACACCACAGGCAACTCCCCACCAATAAATGGAACCATAGACACTCGTTTTCATTTTCTCACCTGTTGGTATAGATAACTATTATGCTACGATCAAAAGCCAATTCTCCACTTGGGCTCATGTCTCGTCCTACTCTGCTCAAGAACTGAGAACAGCAATTTCACTCCTTTCTATAGCATCAGTTTCTTCTTCATCAATCTTTCCTATCAGTATCCAAACATGCTGTCATTTTCCCTATCTTAAAAACATCCTTGGGACCAGTAGATGGTGTAATTGTTACATCATTGAATTCCCATGTAGTCCACTGCAGTTTGACTCCTAGACCGGTGGCTTAAAACTCCTGCCGGGTGCATATGAGTGCATACCCAAAATCCCAAGAGGGGAGTGGAGGAGAAGGAATTGTGGCATGGCTATCCCCCTGTGGGGTGATTTCTTGCTTTCTGTCTCTCTGTCTCTCTGTCTCTCTGTGTCTCTCTGGCGAGCACATGTGCCCAATATCAAAAATCTCTCTCTTCTCTACAAAAAAAAAAAAAAAAGAATCCTCTTTTGGGGTCAACAGATGGCGTAGTTGTTAAGGTGGTTGGATCTCACATGGCTGACTGTACAATTCAAGTCCCGAACCCAGCAGCTTGAAGGACATGCCATGCACATGTGTATGCTGCCTATAACCCAAGAGAATGAGGGAGAACGGATTGTAGCATGGCCCTCTCCCGTTGGCAGGGGGTGGGGTGGGAAGGGGGGAGTGATGGGGTGATTTCTCTTTTTTTTCTCTCTCTATTTCCAGACAGCACATGTACCTTATAGCAAAAAAAAAAAAAATTTTTTTTTAATTAAAAAAAATTTAAGCTTCTTTTAACCTGACTTCCTCTAAAGATGACCACCCCTTTTTTGTTTTCATTTCAAAAAAAAAAAGTCTCAAAGGAACTGTCTATACTTACTTTCCCAGGTACCTCTTCTCTGTTGTCTTTAATCCATCAGATGCTACAAAGTTAGGCTTTTACCCATCATTCCACTAGAAGTTCATTAGCTGCTGTCATTGTTACTCAATCCAGTGATCAATTTATCTTCCTCCTATTTGATCTATCAATAGGATTTTATACATATCATTGATGAATGTTTCCTTTTTGGTATAGATTTTTCAGTCGGATGCACATTTGGTTTTCTTGTCCCCTCAATGTCTCTTTTTCAGGATCTTTTGTTTTTTTCTTCCTTTTTACGCCAGGCCAAAAAATTGACCTGCCAAGTGGCTTGGTTTTCTGATGTCTTCTCAATAGTCATTCCCTTTGGAATCTCATTCAACTTCATGTCCTTACATAATAAAGTCTATATGCCAATGACTCTCTGATGTACATTTTTAATTCAGCCTGCTCTTCTGAACACAGGTATATGTATTATACCTATATATGTATAAATGTATACATGCATACATATTTATATATCAAAAGCTTTGAGTTATTGCTTATCTCTTCTTTCTCTCATGTTGTATCCAACTGCATCTGCAAAACCTCCATAATCAGACCACTTCTCTCCCACTCGTTCTGCGCTATCATCATTTCTCACTGAATTATTCAATTAGCTCCTTCGAAGCCTCCCGACTTCCACCCTGGCCTCATAATAATCTTCTCTCAGCATAGCAACCAGAGGGATCCTTTCCAAATGTAGATCAGATCATTTTATTCCTCTTTAAAACTCCCCACTGCCTCCACTTCCACTTCATACAGAGTGAAAGTCAGTCTTCCCTGTGGCCCCCAGTGCTTCTCACAATCTGGCTTCTCATTTTCTGTCTGGCTTCTTGTCTCTTGCTGCCCCCTCCCTGCCTCACTCCATACCAGACACGCTGGCCCCACACAAGGCCTGTGCTTGGCTGTTGCTTGGCAATACCCTTCCTCCACAGGGCCCACCTTCTCCCCTCTTTTAAGGCATTGCTCACCCCTTATTAGGGTGACAGACCCTACAGGCCTCTCTCTATACTTTACATTTGCATTCCTAACTTCCTTTTTCTCTTCTACTTTTCCTTTTCCCCATAGTTTATACCACTTCTTTACTTTTTTTTAAGAGAGACTTTTATTATAGGGCGCATGTGCTCACCAGAAAGACAGAGAGACAAAAAGCAAGAAATCACCCCCCCCTCCCCAGGGGGAATGGCCATGCCACAATCCCTTCTCTTCTGTTCTCCTCTCAGGATCTTGTATATGCACACACACATGTATGATGTGAGTTTTAAGCCTCCAGGTCCAGGACTCGAACCACGGTTGACTACGTGGGAGTCCTGTGACATAATCATTCTGCCATCTCCTGGTCCCATAGTACATACCACATCTTTTTTTTTTTTTTTTTCTGGAGAGTTTTTTTGCTATAGGGCACATGCGCTCGCCAGAAAGACAGAGAGAGACAGGGAGACAGAAAGCGAGAAATCACCCCCTAGGGGGAATGGCCACGCTGCAATCCCTTCTCCTCCATTTGCCTCTCAGGATCTTGGGCACACATGTACCTGTGCCTGGCATGAGTTTAAGCCATTGGGTCCGGGACTCGAACCGTGGTTGACTATATGGGAGTCCAGCGACGAAGCCATTCCACCATCTGCTGGTCTCCCTGTACATGTCAGTTCTAACATACCATCTAATTTAGTTGCTATGCTTATTACCGGTTTCTTCTCACTAGAATGTAAGGTTCTTGAAGACAGAATCTTGGTTTATTTTGTTTACAGATGTCTCCCAAGAATTAAGAATAACCCGTGTGCATAGCAAGTGCATTAGACAAAAATTGTCAAATAAATGACTGAGAAATCCTTTATGAAGACCCAGCCTAGGGGCAAGACAGCGCAAACAGAACTGCAGTGCTGGGAGCCACATGGCCAGTGGCAGGTTTGCAGCACAGGTCAGCCTGAAATCAGGCCAGACCGTGTGTGCCCGCGATCCTGCCGAGTGGAGGGCTGGGGAAAAGGGGTCTTGGCATGGCCAGACCTTTCCCAGGGCGCATCTCGTCTTTGTCTCTCTCATCAAGGTGTATGCTTTCTTCAGCATGAATAAAATAAGCAAATTTAAAAATAATCTTTTATAAGATAGGCAAGCAAACAATTTTAAAATCTGATATGACTTCTAATTTTATAAAGATATAAGTTCATATAAAGTACATCTAAATGAAAACCTAACTTCAAATTATACATTTTTTAATTCAACAGTTTCAATTTGAAACTGTTTTATTTTTTTTTTTTTTTTTTTTTTTTTTTTAGAGATAGATTTTTGCTACCAGGAGCATGCGCTCACCAGAAAGAGAGACAAATTGAGAAATTATCCCCCAGGGGGGTGGCCACACCACAATCCCTTTTCCTCCATTCTCTCAGGATCTTGGGCACACATGCACATGCACCGGGTGGAGTTTTAAGTCACCAGGTTGGGGACTCAAACCACATGAGAGTCCAGTAACATAACCATTCTGTCATCTTCTGGTCCCTGTTTTAAGTTATTTTTTAAAATGTATTTCTGAGGATCAGCTGGTGGTGTAGTGTTAAGGTGCTGGACTCCAAGTCCTGGGGCTGGTGATTTGAAATTCACACCGGGTGCATGTGCATATGTGCTCAAAATCCTGAGAGGAGAATGGAGGGGAAAAGATTGCAGCGTGGCCATTTCTGCCCACCCTTACCCCCTACCTCCCCCACCCCGGGGAGGGCTTCTCACTTTCTATCTCTCTCGCAAGCAAAA
>NW_006203479.1:681065-704570 GCF_000334495.1 Tupaia belangeri chinensis | reverse complement strand
CCTTCTCCTCCATTCTCCTCTCGGGATCTTGGGCATGCACAAACATGCGCCCGGCGTGAGTTTTAAGCCACCAGGTCCAGGACTCAAACCACGGTTGACTACGTGGGAGTCCAGCGACATAGCCATTACGCTAACTGCTGGTCCCCAAAAATCTTTTAAGAAAAGAAAAATGTACTTCTGAATGAACACTAAAAGATGTGAACTATTTTTGCATTCAGAGCACTAATGATCAGATTAATAAAGGGCATTCTCTGTATGTCTACGTTTGGAAGAAAATGGAGAACTACACTGGAAATTTCCATACCATGTGAGTGTGGGGTTTTTGTTTTCATTTTTGTTTTAAGAATTATTTGATCTAACTTTGTTTATTTATTTATTTATTTATTTATTTATTTTAATTTGACCATAAAGGGACAGAGTGAGAGAGAGAGGGAAAGCAAGAAAGTAAAATGTCAGGTCCAGGATGCGAACTGCGGTTGGCCATGTGGGAGTCCAGTGTCCTTAACCATCAGACCATCTACCAGCCCCAGGTGGTGGCTTTTCTTTTCTTTTTAAACAAAAATTAAAATTTTGTCTTAATGCCAATTTATTTTCAGTATTTCTTCATTAATGGGGAATTTCATTAGTTAAGAGATTGATGTAGTGCCTGTCTTTTTAAAAAAGTAAGGGGACCTTCAAAAAGTTGAGTTTAATATCTGTTCCTTCCAAATGCTCCTTAGAAACAGTAGATTTAAAAGTCCAGCTTCTTGGGACCAGCAGTTAGCGTAATGGCTATGTTGCTGGACTCCCACGTAGTTGACTGTGGTTTGCGTCCCGGACCCAGTGGCTTAAAACTCACGCCGGGTGCGTGTGCGTGCGTGCCCAAGATCCCGAGAGGAGAATGGAGGAGAAGGGATTGCGGCGTGGCCATCCCCCCAGGGAGTGATTTCTCGCTTTCTGTCTCTATGTCTCTCTCTGTCTGGCGAGCGCATGTGCCCTATAGCAAAAACCTCTCCAAAAAAAAAAAAAAAAAAAAGTCCAGCTTCTCATCCCTCCAAATAGCTCAATTTAATCTTTATAAAAATCAATTGGCAAACATCTTAGGAACAATAAAATAATAAGCAGCATGCTTTGTGAGGCCATTTCAACTTTTTTGCACACCAGGGACGGGACTGGTTAGAACAGGTCTAGTTTATCTTGAACTGGTTAGGATTACTGAAGGAATAGAAATCATGACCCCAGGAAAACACAGTGGGTCGGCCTCTTCTTTCACTCAGTTTCTAGCCAGAAACGCCATGGCCTAGTCAGGCTGGTTGTCTTTCTAGCTGCACAGGAAGCTGAAGCAGGAGGATCAGTAGTTCAAGGCCAGCCTGGGAAACAGAGCGAGAGTCCATCTAAAATAAAGAAATCAATCATGAGTAATCTCAGAAGGAAGAATAAGATAGTTGCCACTATACAATGGGTGTTTGGTTTAGTCAGAAAATACAGAATTTCATTCAATTACATTTAGTAAAGAGATTCACGTTCATAAAGTGACCCAAACAGAGAAGGAGAAAACATGCACAATTAAATGCAAGAATGTGTGGCTTAGCAGAAAAGAAGAGAGTAATCTTAGAGAACACAGGTAATGATAATGTATTAGACATGCCGGATGTTGTTTAAAGGATAGGATGCCAGGATCTTATGAACGTAGATGTCACAGGGAAAAGAAATTGCTCCCAATGCCGGTACAGATACTAAAGTGTCCTGTACACAATTTATGGGAAATCCAGAAAACTTTGAATTCGCAGGAATGAATTAAAATGATTCGGGGTTTGAAAAATAGCTGATAAGGAGACCAGCTACATAGGTGGGATCATTTCTAGTAGAAAATGGCTGGAAGGGACCAGCAGTTGGCGTAATGGCTATGTCGCTGGCGTAATGGCTATGTCGCTGGCGTAATGGCTATGTCCCATGTAGTCGACCACAGTTCAAGTACTGGAACTGGTGGCTTAAAGTCAGGCCGGGCATGTGTGCGTGCGTGCCCAGGATCCTGAGAGGAGAATAGAGGAGAAGGGATTGTGGTGTGACCATCCTCCCTGGGGGGTGATTTCTCACTTTCTGTCTCTCTGTCTCTCTCTGTCTTTCTGGCAAGTGCACGTGCCCTATAGCAAAAACCTCTCCAAAAAAAAATAAAAAAGAAAACAGCAGGAAGACCTCAGCCTTCTATTGGGTTGTCGGAAATGTCATGATGCATTTTTACACAGAAAAATATGTCATGACTTTTCCAACAATCTGATAATTTATAAAGGAATATTATGCAGATAACAGCCAGCTGTTCTCCCTCCACTGAGGACTGAACCAAAGTTAATAGGTCTGAACTCTGACTCGGTGGTTAGGTCGAAGATGAAGAATGCTTTCCCGACAGAAAAGGTTGTAAAATACTGACAGATTCCTGGGAGGCCTGGTGGGTCTCCTTCCTGGTTATCTCTCAAGAATGTGAAGTACTTTACCATCAGCCAGCTGTCTCCGCTGCGGAGTGGCAGGGAGAGAGGACAGACTCCCAGAAGCCTGTCTCCATGAGTCAATGCGATCCCATGTGAAATGTCCACCCAAGATGCCCAAGCTTCGTTTCTTTCTTGTTTTTGTTTTTTTTTATTTTTTGGTGTTTTTTTGACTTTTTTTTGTTTTTTGGAGAAATGATATCTTAGCGATTGAGAATTTTACTCTCAATAGCACATTTTTCTAAATGTATTATTAGAATGTTAAAACAGCCCCTTCTACTTCACTTATAAAAATATAAGTAGCTTCTTTTTTTACCGATCCCTAAAAGTGGAGCCAGCAGGTGATATGATGGTTAAGGCGACTGGATTCCCACATGGCCGATCATGATTCAAGTCATGGACTATTGGCTTGAAAATCACACAGGGCGCATGTGCATGCGTGCCCAAGGTCCTGAGGGGAGAATGGAAGAAAAGAGATTGCGGAATGGCCATCTCCCCTACCCCCCACAGTGGAGGGAGGGTGAGTTTTTTCAATTTCCCTCTCTCTGTATCTCTCTGTCTCTGTCTTCTCTGGAAAAGTGCACACTCCCTGTGGCAAAAATCTAAAACAAATAAACAAACAACAAACAAAAATGAACTCTAAAAGTAGTTCAAATTCATAGACCTTTTATACATAACTAGCTATATTACCTTACACATCACTCAAAAGGAGGTATTAGGTGAGTGGACAGTTTTTTGCCTCTTTTATTTATTTATTTTTTAAGGTTTTTGTCATAGAGTCTATGTGTTCACTGGAGAGAGACACAGAGAGACACAGTGAGAGAGAAAATGAGAAATCATCTGGCAAGGAGGAATCCCTTCTCCTCCATTCTTCTGGGATTTGGGGCATGCATGCACATATGCCCAACATGAGTCTCAGGCGCCCAGGTCTGGGACTCGAACTGCTGTTGACCATGTGGGAACTCAGCACCTTCACCACTATGCCACCTGCTGGCTCTTGCCTCAGGGTTTTTATCAACCTGTTGTTAAAACACAATTCAGGAGACATGGATCTATATATTTTCATATAGAGAAAATATTTCAATGTCCATAAGACAGAGATTTGAGACTGACTCTCAGCAAGAAAAACCATGGCGTGTTCACTCACCTGAACATAATTAAACCTTTACTTTTCTCCTGAAAGAAGAGAAGATAAAACATATCTTCTCTCCCCGGGTGTAAGAGCTCAGCTGGCGTATCTGCTTCTCTCGTAAATCAAACAAGGAAAGTAAATACGAGGCTGATTATCGTTCATTCGTGCTCATGCAGGAAAAATGAGCAGCATTTAATGCATTTCTAAGCTTTCTAAGGAGGCAATATCTATTGGCTCTGTTATTGTTTTTGCAAATGTTTTTATATATTTCACAACATTCATAGGGTACTGTTTTTGCTTATGCAAAAATGTCAGATTTAGGGGTTGCGGAGTGGTACAGTAGTGACTTAGCATCCTGCGAGGCTGACCCACAGAAGGTTTCAAGTTCGATTCCTCAGACATCCCTGAGTATGCTGGGCATGCGTGTGCCCCTAATTGAGAGCTGGCCAAGGCTGTGGGTCGATTATGGCATTAAGAACTTGTTGGGAGGTCTTTATCTCTCTGTTTTTCTCCCTCTTTCTTTGTCTCTCTCACACATGGAAGAAAGAAAGAAAAAAGATTTTAATGTTATGTTTAGGGGCAGTG
Organism: Tupaia belangeri chinensis; assembly: GCF_000334495.1. NCBI lineage: Eukaryota > Metazoa > Chordata > Mammalia > Scandentia > Tupaiidae > Tupaia > Tupaia belangeri. The sequence goes on along the minus strand of NW_006203479.1, from coordinate 700,391 downwards.
TGTGGAGTGGTGGTTAAGGCAGCTAGATCCCACATGGTCAACTCCATGGTTCAAGTCCTGGATTCAGAGGCTTGAACATCACACTGGGTGTATGTGCATGCGTGCCCAAAATCCAGAGAGGAGAATGGACACGAAGGGATTGAGGCATGGCTGTCCTCCCTGGGGTGGGGAGTGATTTCTTATTTTACCTCTTTCTCATCTCTGTCTCTCTTTGGTGAGCACATGCACCCTACAGCAAAAACTAACATAAATAAATAAATGTTATGTTTAACATTGGCTGGTAACAATTTTCCATGGACCTATTACCTTGTTCATGTATTTGAGAATTAAGGCTGCTATTTTATTGTATACAATATATCCCTAATAGGTTAGGTAGTTTGCCTATGATAACACAGGTAACAACTGGAGAGTCAGAGCCAGATCTCAGAAATGCCATGGTAGAAATTTACGCAGAACTCCTTTCCCAGGAAAACATTCTCTACCCATCAATTTTTCTCTTTTAATTTGAAGAGACTCTCTGAAGATAAAGAGACAGAGACACAGAAAGCGAGAAATCACATCCGGAGGAAGGCCACACGGCAACCCCTTTTCCTCCAATGTCCTCTTGGGATTTGGGGCACATGCATGCACGTGCCCAGTGTGAGTTTCAAGCCACTGGGTCTGAGACGCAAACCACGGCCAGCCACGTGGGAGTTCAGCCACACAAGCATTACGCATTTGCTGGTCCCACTACTCATACATTTTTACCAAGCTAAAGCTCCTGTCTCCCTCCTCCCTGCCTTCCCTTTTGACTTCCAATCAGAATACTGTAGCCTCACTTTACTCATGATCCTTCCAAAATGATCTGAATTCAATCATAAAGAAATGCTTTCTGGGAACCAGCAGTTAGCGTAAGGGCTATGTCGCTGGACTCCCATGTAATTGACCGCGGTTCGTGTCCCGTACCCGGTGGCTTAAAACTCACGCCGGGCGCGTGTGCGTGCGTGCCCAAGATCCCGAGAGGAGAATGGAGGAGAAGGGATTGCGGCGTGACCATCCCCCCTGGGGGGTGATTTCTCGCTTTCTGTCTCTATGTCTCTCTCTGTCTGTCTGGCGAGCGCACGCGCTCTACAGTGAAAATCTCTCCAAAAAAAAAAAAAGAAATGCTTTCTAAACTGAGAGACATTCCATGAAATAACTGGTTATAATCACGTAAGGTGTCAAGGTCATGAAAATCAAGGCAGTTTGAAAGAGACTGAAGAGGCAACCAAACGCAATACGTCATTCTGGGCTGCCTTGTTTGCTGTGGACGATGTCGTTAGGTTAAAGTGTTTCCATGTCTTAGTGGGGAAAGAGGTGCTTAGTGGGTATGGCTGCAACACGGGCACCCACGTCTGTATTAGTAACGCTTGCTCGGGGCGCCAGAACTCTTCCTCCAAATGCCACTGACAGGGGCCAGAATTGAGCACAGGATCTCTAATCTCTGATGTCTGTTCTTTTTAAGAATTTCTATGTAGCGAACAGTTTTGGAAAATAGCGTCACCTCTGGAGTGAAAAGCAGGTGTGCTTTCTCCTTAGTATAAAAGATTCAGGGGCCAGTCCCATGGTCTAATGGTTAAGGGAGGTGGATCCCACACGGCTGACTGTGGTTCAAAGCCTAGCCCTGGTGGCTTGAAAAACACTCCAGGTACATGTCCATGCAAGCCCCCAATCCTGACCGGATGGAGAAATGGCGGAGATGGGATTGCAGCGTGACCACTCCCTATGGGGGGCTGCTTTACTCCTCTTCCTCTCTATTTCTCTATCTCTCTCTCTAGCAAGTGCACACATCCACTGGCAATTAAAAAAAAGATTCTGGTTTAGTAGGTTTAGGATTCCTTTCCTATAACATCACCCACTGCTTGCGTTGATCATCTGGTTCTCTTTGAGTTGTTCTGTGAGAACTGGGGCTCAGAGAACTGGCACAAAAACATGCTTTCATACTCTGTTCTGTGGCTAATCGCAATAATCTTTCAAATATAAATGTTGATGACAAAGTAAGTCACAGAAAAAATTAATATAATGTGACATCATTTATACCAAAACTAAGCAGTATGTACTTGGGAATAATATATATGAAGTGGTAAAATGATAATGATCAGAAAGGAAATGACAAAAATGATAATTGTGAAAATCAGAACAGTGTTACCTTTGGGAAGAAAAATACGTTCACATAAGCTTTAAGAGTTGGATGATCTTGGGCCAGCAGGTGGGCTGGTGCTAAATCCCACATGGCCCACTGTGTGGTTTGAGTCCTGGACCCAGAAGCTTGAAAACCATGCTTGGTATATGTGCATGCATGTCCAAAATCCTGAGAGGAGAACAGAGAAGGGATTGTGGCATGGCCATCCTTAAGGGGTGATTCCTCACTTTTTTTCCCCTGGCAAACACATGTGCTCTATAGCAAATTTAAAAAAGAAAAAAAGTTAGATAATCTCTATCAGATTGAATGGATGGTGTACACAGAAATTTATTTTATTAATGTTTTATGATATAAGGGGCTTCAAAAAGTTCATAGAAAACATGCATTAGGAGAAATTATGCATGTATTTTTATTTTTTGTACCAAAATAAACTAATTTGCAATTAATTATATTTTCTATGAACTTTAAAATCCCATCATATCTATTTGTTGGACATAAGAATAATATTCTAAACCTTTTTCTCTAGTCCCAGAAGATCAGTATAAAACAGTGGCTCTTTTTCATGTACTTTCCATTCTCTTCCCTCTTTATATTTTTGACCATATTAATTTTAAAAAAAGGACTTCCATTACAGATTCAAAGCACATTGAAGCTTATTTGAAATCTTGCTTTATTTTACTTTTTTGTTTCTTCATGAATATCCCTTTATTTTCTGGATAGTAAGCAGCTATCTAATAGAAACTATGAAGATACAGACAAAATATGCAGTAGTGGCTGGGACCTGGGTCCAAACCTTAGATTTTACTTTCACAATTTGTATTTCTAAGTTTCCTTTTTCTCTTTTTGACTTAGAGCCACCTGCTGGCAGGAAGGTGTTAGTTAACCTTGAAAATACTTGAGAATCCAATCGGGTTCAAGTGCACAGGAAAAGTAGCAGTTGCTGAGGCTGTACCTTAAAATGGTTTACAAATGTTATCCGTAGTAAGAGTACTAAGGGTGGAGTCAGCAGGTGGTGTGGCAGTTAAAGGCACTGGACTCCCATATAGCTGACCCTGGTTCGAGTCCTGGACCCGGTGGCTTGTTCTCTCACTTTCTCTCTCTCTCTCTCTCTCTCGCACACATATCCTATGGGAAGTTTAAAACAAAATAAGAATAAAATAAAATGAATTATTCTTTAAAAAAATAGAGTACAAAGGATATTGATAACAGTAATGTTAGAATATACCATGTAGTTGATCAAAGATTTTGTTCTTCCTTCCTTCCTTCCTTCCTTCCTTCCTTCCTTCCTTTCCTTTCCTTTCCTTTCCTTTCCTTTCCTTTCCTTTTCTTTTCCTTCCTTTCCTTTTCTTTTCTTTTCTTTTCTTTTCTTTTCTTTTCTTTTCTTTTCTTTTCTTTTCTTTTCTTTTCTTTTCTTTTCTTTTCTTTTCTTTTCTTTTCTTTTCTTTTCTTTTCTTTTCTTTTCTTTTCTTTTCTTTTCTTTTCTTTTCTTTTCTTTTCTTTTCTTTTCTTTTCTTTTCTTTTCTTTTCTTTCTTTCTTTCTTTCTTTCTTTCTTTCTTTCTTTCTTTCTTTCTTTCTTTCTTTCTTTCTTTCTTATTTTAATTTGTCCAGATTAGGACAGAGCAAGAGAGACAGGATGGGAGAGAGGGAAAGTAAGAAAGCAAGCTGCCTGGCCCAGGATTTGAACCACAGTTGGCCATGTGGGAATCCAACGCCCTTAACAACCATGCCATCTGCTGGCCCCAGGTTTTGTTTGTTTGTTTGTTTGTTTTTTAAAGAGAGATTTTTTCTATAGGCCACATGTACTCACTGGAGACACAAAGACAGAGAAAGTAAGAAATCATACCACGGGGATGGCCATGCCACAATCCCTTCTCCTCTCAGGATTTTGGGCACGCATGCACATGTGGCTAGCATGAGTTTCAAGCTGTCAGGCTGGGGACTCAAACTTCAATTGGCCATGTGGCAACCAGTGTCTTAACCTCTAGGTCGCCTGCCAGCCCCAAGGATTTTTTTTTTTTTAAGTTAAGCTTTCTTAAAGATCAAATTGAAATTTTGAAAAGAAAAACTCATTAAGAACAAAGAGGTTCAAGATAAAGGGAGGAAGGAGAATCCATTCTGTAAAGTTCCTTTCCTTTTTTCTTTTTCTTTTTCTTTTTTTTTTTTTTATTTGCTGAAGGACACATGTGCTTGCCAGAGAGAGATAAAGAGAGAGGGAGAGGAAGAACACAACCAACAATGCAGTGTGATCTCACCACAATTTCTTCTCCTTCGCTTCTCCATTCTGTTGGGATTTGGGAATGCACCCACATGCAACTGGTATGTTTTTCAGGCTGCTGGGGTTAGGATTTGAACCAGGGTTGGCCATGCGGGATTCATCTACCTTAACCACAAGGTCATGGAGCTACCCCATTCGGTAAAGTACTTGAAGGGCAAGAGTAGAAGGATTCCTGGGTACAGGTGAAAAGCTGATTGAGATGCTAGAAGGGGGCATTCCTCTGACGCACCAGGTGAGAAGGGAGGCCGATGAGAGGTGAGGAGGTAGTGGGGAATTGATTCTTTAGAGTTGCTCTAGGCTGAAAGGGAAGATGATCCCTAAGGCATAAGACTAGGTGATGGTCTAAGGCATGAGACAGGCTAGAGGAAATGTGAAATAGTTAAGCAAATAAAAAAGCAAGTTGCCTAGGAAACCGAATTTCAGGACCATGCTGACAGTCCAGTTGAAGTTGGTGATTGTAAGTTTCTGGTAGAGCTGATATGTCCTGTCTTGGGATTTTTGTCCAAAATTGTTCTATTGTCCTGGTAAACATAAAAAAAAAACTAAGTTGAGATCACACTGAATTCATTTTACTTTTTTTTTTTAAGAGAGAGTATTGCTAGTGGGTGTGCGTGCTGGCTGGAGAGACAGAGAGAAACAGAGAGACGGACAGAAAGAAATTAGTCCCTGGGGGATGGCCATGCTGCAAACCCTTCTCTATTCTCCTCTTGGGATTTTGGGCACACACGCACATGCGCCCAGCATGAGTTTTAAGCTGCCAGTCCCGGACTCGAACTGCAGTCGGCCATGTGGGAGTCCAACTCTGTAACCATTACACCATCTGCTCATCCCACACTGAATTTGTTTTTGCCAGAAAGAAGAGATAAGGCAAAGAGACAAGACAGTTTATGGCACCGACAAAAATTATTCACAGAATATTGGAGCATGGAATATAAGCTAGTTAGGAAGAAGATGAAGCATGTGGGGATTATAGAGAAATGAGGACCCTCATTGAAAGAGCGTCAAGATGGAAGTAGCTGAAGAAAGTCAGAAAGAGAGAGATGATGGTGGGAGTGTTTAACATCTAAGCCATTGATTTGGAACATTGATAATTTTGTTGATTAAAAAACCCAGAGTATCAACCAGTTGATGGCATAGTGGTTAAGATGTCAGAATCCCCTGTGGCTCATTGCATGGTTCAAGTCCCAGACCTGGTGGTTCGAGAAACATGCTGGGTATATGTGCGTGTGTGCCCAAAATCCCAAGAGAAAAATGCAGGAGAAAGGATTACCGCATAGCCGTCCTCCCTGGGGGGTTTCTCACTTTTTCTATGGTGTCCATATTACTTAATCCCATCTGATATTGACATTGGCTTTTATCGACTTCCCTGGCCATCTTAGGTTTTCCTCAGGTCTCTTTGGACTTTCCATCTGTTTGTTTTGCAGATTCATCTTATTCAAATCTGTCCTTTAATGTTGATCTCCTTCATGGTTATGTTTTAGGTCTTCACTTCTTTTTATCCTACATGTTCTCTCCAATGGTTCAATTCATGTTGAGGATCTGAGTTATAATCTACATGCTGGTGACATTCAAATTGTCCTCTGGAACTTGAATTTCTCTCCTGCATTCCATACCCAAACATAAACCATATACATTTGGTTATATAATACTGTAGAATATTGCCACCATCCAATTGCTCTGGGAAGAATGGTGACATTATCTTTTATTCTCTCCTCTCTCTTTCTCCAGGTAATCATCAAGTCTTTTAGAGCCCACTTTCTAGATATTTCTCAAATCTGTCACCAAATTTCTCTCCATCCCTTGATTTCAATCTCTTGTATTCTTACTGAGGTCATTGCAACAGCTTCTTAATTCTATTTCTTCAGTGTCTTCCTGCTCTGATGCATTATAAATGCAGACATTGGTTTTCATATTGTCTGTCTCCTGCTTAAAAATCTACAGTGGTGGGGCCATCCGGTGGCATGGTGGTTAAGGCACTAGTGTCCCACATGGCTGACCATGGTTCGAGTCCCAGACCTGGTGGTTTGAAAATCATGCCATTCACATGTGCATGTATGCCCAAAATTGTGAGAGGAGAATGGAAGAGAAGGGATTGCAGTGTGGCCATGTAGCTTGGGGGATGACTTCTTACTTTCCTTCTCTCTGTTGAGTGCATGTGGCCTATGGCAACCCACCCAACCTCCCCAAAATACCTATCGTGGCTCCTTATGGCTCTCAGGGTAGAACTCCAGATCCTAACAAGGAAGAGCATTCCTTCCATCGTGACATCTCCAGCCTCATGTCTTCTCACACCCCTCCAGCGTCAAGGCTCACATCAGGCCATATCCATACTGCGGGGTCTTGTTCATATTGCTCATGAAAATACTCCCCACCTTTCCTCTACCCTCCCTTCCATTTCTCCTTCATTTCTCCTTCATGTCTGGTAATGATCTCCTAACTCCTTGCTGTCCTTCAGTTCTTAGCATAAATATTACTTTCTCGAGGAAGTTTCCTGGTTCCGAAGATCGGCACTTCTACATGCTTCCTTCACACCTGTTACTTAATGTCATCCTGGAGCTATCACACTCCTTCACGGGGCTGTGTCGTATCCACCTAAGACACAAATTGCATGGGAGTAAAGCTTGCGTCTTCATTTCTGTTACTTCTCAGTAAATGCCTGACACATGGCACATAATAGGTATTTGTGATATGAAGAATGCGTGGGCCAGCCTGTAGCCTGGTGTTTAAAGCTGCTGAATCCCACATGGCCAACAGTGCAGTTCAAGTCCCAGACCAGGTGGTTTAAAGATGGGGTACACAGGTGTGTCTGTGTGTGTGTGTATGTATGTACCCAAACTCCCAAAAGAAGGGAGAGATGGAGAAGAGATTGTGGCATGACCATGCCCCACAGGGAGTCCTGTCTCACTTTCTCTCTCTCTCTCTCTCTGTCTCTCCCAAGCAAAGGCATGCACTGCTGGCAAATTAAAAAAATAAAAAGGGCAAGAGAATGACACAATTTGGAGATCAATTTGACACTTCAAAATGTTTAAGTTAATTTAGATGAATCCTTATTATTTCATTGAAATGGCAGTGTTCATTCTAAGCCTGCTAAGAAACACATGAATTTAGATAGTAAAATAGAATGTCTCTATCTTTAAATTTTTTTTTAATTTTAGTTTTTTGTCATAGGGTGTGTGTGCTCACTGAAGAGAGATAGTGAGACCCAAATATGAGAAATCAGCCCCAGGGAGGATGGCTATGCCATAATCCCTTCTCCTCCGTTCTCCTCTTGGGATTTTAGGCACGTGTGCACATGTGCCTGGTGTGATTTTCAAGCTATGTAGTGGACTCCAACTGCAGTTGATTATATGGAAATCCAGTATCTTCACCACCACGCCACCTGCTGGCCATCTTTCTTCTGAAATAACTAAAAATATAAAATTTAGCAATTAATACTTTTATTTTTTAGCAGATTTTTTTGCTATAGGGCGTAAGTACTCACTGGAGAGACAGAGGTCAACCCCCAGGGACAATGGCCATGTGACAATCCCTTCTCCTCGGTCTCCTCTCAGCATTTTGGGCACACATTTACACATGCCTGGCATGTTTGAAGTTGCCAGGTTCAGGACCTGAACCACCGTTGACTACATGGGGGTCCTACCCCTTAACCGCTATGCCACCTGTTGGCCCCAGCAATTAATAATTAAGGTTGTAGTAGGAGGCAGGTGCGAGCTCCCTGAATAACAAGGACATACTAAACTTCATTTATTTGGCAATTATTGAAAAGTTCTTATTTAATAGGCAAGATCATTTGCCTCTGCTGTCATAAGACAATGCCTCGTTGATAAACAGGACTTGATTAATAAAGAAGGGGAGGTTAATGAAAAAGCTCCTCGATCTTCAAGTTCACACGCAAGCCTAGAGCTTAAAACTCTCACTGAAGCCCTGACTACCCTAAGCCCCATCTGTCATTTCTGGTCACCGCCTCTGTTCTATAAATAGGAAGACACCCGAGAGGTGCCTCATCACTTCCAGCCAATGGCAGGACGCAGTGCTAGGAGTAGAGCCAACCCGGGGCCAGTACAGCGTGTGGAGCCTGAACTCAGTCAGAAGGGGAAACATGTATTTTTTAATAACAAGCATTACAATCTAGTCATTTCAATGTGGGGGGGGGGGAATGTAGAAACTTACAATAGATCAGACTTCTGAGTATCTCCAGGGAAACAGTTTCCTCCTCTACCCCAATTCAATTTACAATGTACATTTTTTTTTTTAAGAGTTGTTTTGCTTTGTTTTTGTTTTGTTTTGCTATAGGGTACATATTCTCACCAGAGAGACAGAGAGATAGAAAGCAAGAAATCACTCCCCAGGGGGATGTCCACACTGCATTCCCTTTTCTATTCTCCTCTTGGGATCTTGGGCACGCACGCACACGCGCTTGGCATATTTTAAGCAGCGAGTCGGGAACTCGAACCTCTGTTGACTAGGTGGGCCAGCAATGTGACCATTATACCATCTCCCGGTCCCGCAATGTAAATATTTTCTAAATTAAAATGAGACACTTTTTTTTTTTTCTCTTAAAAGAGCTTTCATCTTTGGATTCGTAATCATAGCTGCTTCTCGTCTGCGTACGTGACCACGCTGGTGTGCGCTAATGATGATTTCGCCAACTGACGGGGATAACTCTTCTCAGTTCAAAGCCGCGTGCCTTTGTGCTTAGAGCACGCATAGATGGGGACCAAACGGGAAGGTTTTGTCTTATCTGTGGCCACGTTTTCCATCAGCAACAGAAAGCTTCGAATACTTTCAAACAGAGTTCTATTTTAACCAGAATTTTTGCTCTTTAACCTTTAACAACTTTATTAGCAGGCTATGAATTTCTCTTAGCCCCCCAAGTTGTGTCAGTTACAATGCAGCTGTATCTTTCTATCTTTGAATGTAATACTTCTCTTTAGGAACGAATAAGGAAAAGGGTCACTCACTTGAACCGAGTCACTGTCTGTCATACATACTGACGAGCTCACCTTTCTAAGCTGTACTTCTTACCAAAATGAATACTTGGAAAAAGAAAGTTTAAGTCAATACCGAAAACACCCAGACAGTTAGAACTAGGTGTTTAGAGCTTAATTTCAGACTGTTTTGCTTGGTGCATATTTACTTGGTGCATAAGTAGTATCTTTAACACCTTGCCATTAAGAATTAAAGTTCTTGTAAAACAAAACAAAACAAAACAAAACAAAAAAAACAAAAAAAAACAAGACTTGAAATAGCAAATATCTCAAATTAGTCTGTAACATTCCAGAGTTTTTCCACATAGCGGTGGGGTGTTTTTTGGTTGTTGCTGTTGGAACACAAATACTAAAGAAGTCAGGGAATGTTAGATAAATTCTAGCTGGGGTCACCGTGCTAAATTCCTGAGGATCCCATAGCTCAGTCCGCACAGAAGTGTGCTCTGAACACTTAGGTGATCACTGAATGGCTTAAGTTTAAATTCTGGGCCTCCTCTCCAAATGGGAAAAAAAAAATGGCAGTAAAACCTTTCTTGTCTTCTTCTTTTATTATTATTATTTTATTTTATTTATTCATTCATTTTATTTTTTTAGTTTGACCAGAGAGAGACAGAGGGTGAGAGAGAGAGAGGGAGGAAGTGAGAAAGCAAGCCACCAGATTCAGGACTTGAACCCTGGTCGGCCATGTGGGAGTGTCCAGCGTCCTAACCACCATGCCACCTGCTGGTCCCATTGTCTTCTATCACTTATTAATTGCAATAGTCCTCCAATCAATAAGACGTCCTCTTAGTAGGTCAGTACCTCACTCTTTTAGGAATAATGGTGGAAATAATTTGTTCTTAGAATCTCACAGTACATTTTATATACATTAGAAGATCTGGCAGGACTGAAGTTTCCTGTGTTCATTTCAGCCACTCAGCCTGCATTGTTCACCGAACCTGTCTCCTGATCCCCCATCCCTACTCCTGCACTATGCACTGAATAGTCGATTCCTTAATCGATGATGACATCCTAAATGGATGAGGACACCGACTTCATGGGGTAACTGCCGGCTCATTCTTAGTGCCCGATAGACCTGTATTGAACAACAGTGACTAGATCTGGATTTTCTCTCTCTCTCTCTCTCTCTTTTTTTTTTTTGGAAAAGAGGGTGAGAAAGGCTGTATATATATATATATAAATTTTTTTTTGAGAGGTTTTTGCTATAGGGTGCGTACGCTCACCAGAAAGACAGAGAGAGACAGAAAGTGAGAAATCACCCCCAGGGGGGATAGTCACACCGCAATCCCGTCTCCTCCATTCTCCTCTCGGGATCTTGGGCACGCATGCACATGTGCCCGGCGTCAGTTTAAGCTACCAGGTCTGGAACTTGAACCGTGGTTGACTCCATGGGAATCCAGTGACATAGACATTATGCCAACTGCTGGTTAAGTTTGCTATAGGCCCCATGCACTTGCCAGAGGGAGACAGAGAGAAAGAAAGTGAGAACTCACCCCCCAGGGGAACGGCTGTGCTGTACTCCCTTCTCCATTCTCCTCCTGGGATTTTAGGCATGCATGTATATGTGCCTGGCTACACTGAGGTCCAGGGCTTAAACCACAAACTTAAGTCAAGTGGGATCTAGTAGCCTTAACCTCCATGCTACCTGCCGGCCCAACAGAAGTATTTTTTTTTTCTTTTTTGGAGAGGTTTTTTCGCTATAGGGCGCGTGCGCTCGCCAGACAGACAGAGAGAGACAGAGAGACAGAAAGCGAGAAATCACCCCCCAGGGGGGATGTCACGCTGCAATCCCTTCTCCTCCATTCTCCTCTTGGGATCTTGCGCACGCACGCACACGCGCCCGGCGTGAGTTTTAAGCCACCAGGTCCAGGACACGAACCGCGGTCGACCACGTGGGAGTCCAGCGACATAGCCATTACGCTAACTGCTGGTTCCCAACAGAAGTATTTTTGACAGGGTCTCGCCATGCTGCAGTCCTCCTGCCCTGGCCTCCAAGTTAGCAAGGATTTCAGGTGCAGGCTTCAGTCCCCGGGGTGTTTAGGTTGGTCTGAGATCCAAATCCAGCCCTTCCACAAGTGCAGTGACACCTTAGCACTTGTGCCACCAGAGTGGGCTGGGGCTGCTGAACTGAAAACCAGAATGACTGGGCCCAGGTCTCCGTCAGGCGAGCCTAAGCTTCCTCACGTGGGACGCTCAGGTTTCCCACGAGGGCCAAGAGAAGGCAAATACCAGCACACAACACTTTTCAAGTCCTTTTCTAAATCACATTGTTTGTTTGATGAACTTACATCAGATGGCCAAGTCTAAAGCCTTTATAGAAGGGTCTATCCAAGGCATGGGTACGAAGGGGAGAGGATAAATTACTGCAATAATCTACAGCCACAGTGTACAACTTGACTAGAAGAGGATTGAGGAACAATGTCATGCAGTCAGTATTAGCTTGTAACTGTAAGTTATAAAAAATTAAGTAATGGGGCCAGCAGGTGGCGGAGTGGTTAAAGTGCTGTACTCCATGTGGCCGACGGCACTTCAAGTCCTGGAGCTGGCAGTTCAAAACTCACACTGGGTGTGTGTGCGTCTGTACCCAAAATCCCGAGAGGAAAATGGAGAAGGAATTGTGGTGTGACCATCCCTGCTGGGGGATGATTTCTCACTTTCTATCTCTCTGTCTCTTTCTGTCTATATGAGCAGTTAGTGTTTATTCTGTAAAAATCAACTAAATGCTTCAGAAATTTTACAAGGGCATTCAAAAATCAGGCTTTCTTTTTTGTTTTCTTTTTTGTTACCAGAGGGTTCATGCACTAGCAAGAGGGAGATAAAGAAGGAGAGAGTGTCCCCCAATGGGGCATGGTCACACCATAATCCTTTTTCCGCCGTTACGCTGTCCTGTTGGGATGTGGGCACATACACACATAGACCTGACATGTGTTTCAAGCTATCAGAACTAGGATTCAAACCGTAGTTAGCCATCTGAGATCTGGCTTCTTTAACCAGGGGCTATAGGGCCTGCCTAGCCATAGTGGGTCAGGCTATCGTCTCAATTTACCTTCACAATGGGGCCAGCAGATGGCATAGTAATTACATTGCTAGACTCCCACATGACCAACTATGGTTCGAGTCCCAGACCTGGTGGCATGAAAATGATTCTGGGTGCATGTGTATGTATGCCCCAGATTCCAGAAGGAGAATGGAAGAGAAGGGATTGCAGCTTGGCCATCCCCTCTGGAGAATGAGTTCTCACTTTTCCTCTCACTGTCTCTGTCTCTGTCTCTGTCTTTCTTTGGTCATCTGCACACACCCTAAAGCAAAAACCTCTTAAAAAATTACACACAAGGACCAGCAGTTAGCATAATGGCTATGTCGCTGAACTCCCATATAGTGGACTGCGGTTCAAGTCCTGGACCTGGTGGCTTAAACTCACGCCCGGCTCGTGTGCGTGCGTGCCTAAGATCCCGAGAGGAGAATGGAGGAGAAGCGATTGCGACGTGGTCATCCCCCCTAGAGGGGTAATTTCTCGCTTTCTGTTTCTCTGTCTCTCTGTCTCTCTGGCGAGTGCACGCGCCCTATAGCAAAAACCTCTCCAAAAAAAATTACACACACACACACACACACACGTATGTGGTTGTCAGAAAAGTCATGACACATTTTTGCATAGAAAACCAGAAAAATACATCACTTTTCTGACAACCCTATATATGCCTATTAAAATTTAGAACACATTTTAGACATAAAAACAATTTTTAACAAAGGAGATAAAAGCAGCTTTTCATAATATGAAGACAGGATTGACAATAGGTGGCAAACTTTTATTTATTTATTTATTTTTGAGGACATTTTACCTAAATAAAAAAGGAAACTTCTCAGGGAAATGTTTAAAGCACCTTAGGTGAGAAACACAGAGGGCACCACTAGAGGGCGGTAGCCCCCTCGCTCGCTGTTACTATTGGTCTTTTCACTTGAGCAGTAACTTCTGTTTACAGCTGTTCACCTCATTCTAGATATTTCTTCCAGCTAATAAGTAATCATTTTCTCCTCCCCCAGAAAATATATGTTATGTAGTTTCATTAACTTTGGAATCCCAGTAACACACAGGTGTACGATACCTGGGAGTGTGCACCTGAATAGAACATTTACACTCTGTTGTGGTTTTTATTGTAATTGTGCTCAAACAACTTTGAAATAAGGTGATATCTTTGATTAGTAAAAGAAATCATTTCTCCCATCGAGAACGATGCATACAAGTAAAATTTAGTCCGTGGCCAGGCGAATCTGGTGAAAATGGAAACTCTCAAGGCATGCTTTGCGGGTTACCCTAGCATATCGGCAGCTGTAAGGAGAGCCCTTTTGCCCAGAATAGCTCTGGACCAGGCTGTCACTCCACCCGGAACCCATTCAGGTAGTGGTTCCCAAGCTTTTCAAAGTACAGCCCCTTTGCAGGCACATTCCACAACCCCTCCACGTGATGAGTCTTCAGCTCTTAAAAGCAGTAGATTAAAACGCAGGTGATATCAAAAACAGTCTATGGGGGCTGGCAGGTGGTGTGGTGGTTGGGAGCACTGGACTCCCACATGGCCAACTGTGATTTGAGTCCTGGACTTGGGGGCTTGCTTTCTTACTTTCTCTCTCTCTTCCTCTCTCTCTTTCTCTGTCTCTCTTTGGTCAGGTTAAAATAAATAGGTAAATGAAGTTGAATGGAATAATTCTTTTTTTTAAAAAAGAGAGAGAGACTGAAAAAGGTCTCTAACTTCAGTAATGCTATTCACTGAATTGGTATTGTGTTAACCACAACCCCATGCACTTGAATGATAGCAGTACATGGGGCCAGCAGGTGATGGTGGTTAAGGTGCTGGACACTCCCACATGGCTGACCATGGTTCGAGTCTGGACCTGGTAGCTTGCTTTCTCTCTTCCTCTGTGTGTGTGTGTGTGTCCAAATTAAAATAAATAAATGAATGAATAACTAAAATTAACTAAATAATTCTTTAAAAAAAGATAGCAGTATAAATATACAAAATATGGGGCCAGCAGGTGATGGTGGTTAAGGTGCTGGACACTCCCACATGGCTGACCATGGTTCGAGTCTGGACCTGGTAGCTTGCTTTCTCTCTTCTTCTGTGTGTGTGTGTGTGTGTGTGTGTGTGTGTGTGTGTTCAAATTGAAATAAATAAATGAATGAATAAATAAAATTAACTAAATAATTCTTTTAAAAAAAAGCAGTATAAATATACAAAATATGGGGCCAGCAGATGGCATGGTGGTTGAAATGCTGGACTCCCACATAGCCGACTGCTGTTCAAGTTCTGGATCTGGCAGCTTGCTTTCTTATGTTCCCATACTCTTTCTCCTTCTCTGGTCAAATTTTAAAAATAATAATAAATAACTATTTTTTTAAAAACACAAATATACAAAAGATATAATTTAATCAGTCAACAAGCAGTTAAGGCTCATTGTCTCAGTGGGTTCGTGAGCTCCTGATATAAATCCACAGTCTACACCTTACCCAGAGCACAAGTCTGGGGTCTGCAAGGATGGGAGCACTGAATTCATGTATTAGCTGTCAAACCTGCACTATTAAGATGGAAATGTCTTATTTTCTGCTCAGAATATTTTAAAAAAACCTTATCAACTCCCTGGGCATGTGTGCTTGTGTGCCCCAAATCCTGAGAGAATGGAGAAGGGATTATAGCGCGGTCCTCCCTCCCAGAAGGTGGTTTCTAACTTTCTCTCTGTCTCTCTGGCAAGCACACATACCCTATGGCAAAAATCTCTCTTTTAAAAAAAAAAAAGGAAAAACTGCATCAACTCCTAGAAATTGAGCTGTGTATCTGTCTGCATACAGTTAAGGAAGGTCACAGTTCCAGGCAGTCATCGACGAACACACCTGCTGTAAGTTCACAGGTAGCTGCTACAGGTGATCGACTTGCGAAGACTTCCCAAGGTTAAAGTTTTCCAAAATAGCAGTGGAAGTTTGAACTCTCAAATACATCAATTCCAAATGCAGTTTGTTTGCACGACCAGCGCAACTTTCTCTGGTGTCCTATTAAGTACGTATCGTATGTTCTTCGCTCAGATTTCCTGCGAGTTTTGACATCATGGATGAACTATCTCCTGGCACTGTGAGAGAAGCCTGTGGCCTCGCGTAGCTCTGAGGAGAGCCAAGATTCCATAGCTCGGGTAGGCTGACGGCGAGACACCACCACTCAGTCCCGCGGAAAGTCGAACTACATCTTTTATAAAAGGAGCTTACTACATGCTCCGCTCCTGTTGGAATTTACCAGCCAAAGGACAAATATTTTTTTTTAGTTTTTCACGTTGTCTTAGGGTACGTGCACTCACAAGAGAGAGGCAGAGATAGAGAGAGAAAGTGAGGAGAAACCCTCCAGGGGAAATGGCTATCCTAATCCCTTCTCCTCTGTTCTCTTCTTGGGATTTGGGGCACACACACACATGTGCCTGGTGTGATCTTCAAGTCGCCGGGTCTGGAACTCAAATCACACATCAGGTCATGTGAGATCCAGCACCTTAATCTCCATGCTACTGGCTGGCCTAAAGGACACCATTTTAATTAAATAAAATACATAATCATATACATGTTTAATTACTATCAAGGTAAATGAAAGGTCTAAGGATAATATATGGTTCTAAACTGAATTAAAACAAACTCAAATTTGAAAGACAATATACAATTCTTATGCCAATTAAGAAGCCTTCATCTTATTATGGAGAAATTTTATGCTATTGTACTACAAAGCTGTTTTTCCTGTAAAACTGAAATGTCTTTTCTTACTCTGGTTAAATAGTTCTGCTCTCATTAAATGTAGGAAAGGGGAATATGGGTCAGGCTAACAGATATTCTATCCCAATACTTTCCACCTTTTTTTTTTTTTTTTGAGGTTTTTACCTTAGGGTGCATGCGCTCACCAGAGAGAGAAAGAGACAGTGAGACAGAAACTGAGAAATCACCTCCCCCCCAGCGGAATGGCCATGCTGCAATCCTTTCTCCTCTGTTCTCCTCCTGGGATCTTGGGCATGCATACAAACGTGCCCCGCATGAGTTTCAAGCCACTGGGTCTGGGACTTGAATTGCAATCAGCCATGTGGGAGTCCAACGAGGTTACTGCTATGCCATCTGCTGGCCCCACCACCTTTTAAAGTCTAAGATCTTTTTCTGAACATAACTGCAGTCTTTCCCATGTGGTGGCGGCACTTAGACACACACTTCTTGTTTGGCATGTATTTGTGGGCTCTCGGCAGTAGATGGAATTTGGGGCCCATAGGTTGGGAGTTGCTGATGTGAGTTAATCCTCATTTCTGAGGTGTAGAGTGGTTAAGTGGTTTGTATGACTTTACCCAATCAGCGACGGTCCGAGAGCTGAAAGGCAAGTCTCTTCCAGCTTCGCCTCATACAGTTTCCACTACTCCCAATCACGGGGGAAAGCACACAGAATCAGAGAGCTGTACATTCAAGGAAATTCATCAGCCAAGTACCGAGAGCACACCGCACTTTCCATCTGGAAATTCAGAAGGGGCTCGGGAAACTTATAAATAGAACAGTTACGAATGGATTGATGTCAGTCTTAAGAGCATAAATAATGTTTAGCAGGTGTCAAACCGAGGCCTGGTTCTGTTTGATATTTCCATCATGACCTAGATAAGACGCTGGCAACCAAGAGAGCCAAATCTCACAGGCGAATTTGACGTTATGGAAAGACTTCAAGCGTCTGCTCCCACAACCTGCCACTCCTCCGGCAACCGAGTTCCATTTCATTCCCATAGTTCAATTGGTCTCACCTAGGAATTCGACGATTTAATTAATTACCTCTAGATGATAAGTGACTGATATAACAGTTCTCCCAAATGTCTCAGAGAAGTTTAATCTTTTAAAAGATGAGTTTCAGGACCAGATGATGGTGCAGAGACACTCTGAGAGGCCAAGCCACGTGGACAGGTTCCATGCATGTGGGCAACCTCCGTGAAGGTTCCCGTGGGTGGGCGGGCACACACGTGCTCATGATCTGGGGCTGGCTGAGTCTGGGAGTGGATCACAGAGTGAAGATCCTATTGGGATCCATCTCTGTCTCTCTCATGGAAGAGAGAATTAACTGAACTCTTTTAAAAAGAATTATTTGATTTAACTTTATTTATTTAGTTATTTATTTAAAATTTTATCAGAAAGGGACAGAGATAGAGAGAGAGAGAAGAGAAAGTGAGAAAGCAAGCTGCCAGGTTCAGGACTTGAACCACGTTCGGTCATGTGGGAGTCCAATACCCTTAACCATCATGCCACCTGCTGGCCCCAGAAATAACCAAACTTTAAACAATGAGTTTATCTAATAGAATACTGTTCAGTGGCTAAATATACATATCACTGCGTCATTTACCAACTGGACTGTTTCGTCCTGCCAAGCATAACTATAACGCTTCTAAATTCATTAACATTTTTAAAAGTTTATTCATTCAGATACCTTGAACAGGGTCCTGTCACCTCACGATCCTTCCCAACCCCCAGCTTCTAGCGGGCCGGGATCACAGGTGTGCACATTCCCGGTGTGTCTCAGGCTGCCCAGGACTGGATTTCAGTCTGCCGTGGCTCCTGCCTTACTACCTGACCCACTATGCCTAGGTTAGTAGTATTCATTTTTCTCTTAAGGTTTTTGCAATCAGCCACGTGTGCTTGTCAGAGAGACTGAGAGATACAGTGAAAGAGAAAGTGAGAAATCAGCCCCCAGGGGGATGACCACACTGCAATCCCTTCTCCATTCTCTTCCTGGGATTTTGGGCATGCATGCACATGTGTCCAGCATGATTTTCAAGCCACCAGGTCCAGGACTTGAACAGTGGTTGACCATATGGGAGTCCAGCAACTTAACCATCATGCCACCTGCTGGCCTCACCATTACTATTTTATTAATTGCCAGAGAGTGTGTACACTCACCACCGACAGAGAGAGAAGGAAAAGGCACCTCCCCATTGGGGCATGGCCAATTCACAATACCTTCTCCTCTATTTCCTCATCCTGTCAGGATTTGGGGCATGCATATACCTGCCTGGCATGTTTTTCAAGCTGCAGGGGCCAGGACTCAAATCATGATCAGTCCTGTGGGATCCAGATTTCCTTAACCACTAGGTTATGGGGCTGGGCCAACATTTTTTTTTTCCAAAATTGAAAAATTTGGAATCACAGCATTCTTTCTTGCTGAGCTTGAACTGAATCTCTGAGCCCTCCTCAATATAATTCTTCAGGCAGTCACTAGCAATTGATCCATGAAAATTGATTGACACATGCAATGAACTTTATTTGCCATTTCTGATTTTTATGACATAAACATTAGGTCATCAAGAAAATGATGGGGGCCAGCGGTTAGCGTAATGCCTATGTCGCTGGACTCTCATGCAGTCTACCACGGTTCAAGTTCAGGACCCAGTGGCTTAACCTCACGCCAGGCATGTATACATGCGTGCCTAAGATCCCAAGAGGAGAATGGAAGAGAAGGGATTGTGGTGTGGCCATCCTCCTTGCGGGGTGATTTCTTGCTTTCTGTCTCTCTGTCTCTCTCTGTCTTTGTCTTTCTGGTGAGCACACTTGCCCTATAGCAAAAAACTCTCCAAAAAGAAAAGAAAGTCATGATGTGTTTATCTATGCAAAAAATAAATCATGATTTTCCCGACAACCCAACATATTCCTGTTGAAAGGTTGAAAATGATACAAATGCTCAAAAACACCCATATAGCTCATTTATTTAGTTAGTTATTTTTAGAGAGTTTTTTGCTATAGGCTGTGTGCACTCACGGGAGAGACAGAGATAAATAGAATGAAAGCAAGAAATCACCTCCCCAGAGGGGATGGCCACACCGTAATCCTATATCCTCCATTCTTCTCTCTGGATTTTGGGGACACCTG
>NW_006203479.1:654238-680911 GCF_000334495.1 Tupaia belangeri chinensis | reverse complement strand
TTTTTTTGGCTACAGGGCGAGTGCGCTCGCCAGACAGACAGAGAGAGACATTGAGACAGAAAGCGAGAAATCACCCCCCAGGGGGGATGGTCACGCCGCAATCCCTTCTCCTCCATTCTCCTCTCGGGATCTTGGGCACGCACGCACACACGCCCGGTGTGAGTTCTAAGCCACCGGGTCCAGGACACGAACCGCGGTCGACTACGTGGGAGTCCAGTGACATAGCCATTACGCTAACTGCTGGTTCCCTATTTATTTATTTTTTTAAAGCTGCATTCACTTCTTTGTTCGCCACTCTTGGTTTTCTATAAAGTGTGGTGAAGTTTGAAGTAAAAGAACACGCCGGCGGCTTCGATTTTATCAAAGGGACTGCAGATGCCTTAGTTCGGGTCACTTGGATCTAAAATTTATTTCTGGAAGAAACAAAATTGCCTATAATAGCATGCATGGAATTTTTGTTAAGTGGCAGTTTAGTCATATGTATAACAAATATACTACGACACCTTTTATTTAATTTTTTATAAAAATAATGTCAATTGGGGGAAAAGTTCACAAGGACTTAAAAACGAAGCTAACTCTAAGAAGCCCCAAGAATCTGACAGGTCACGAAAGCAGACGGTCTCACACAGACTTTGTTGTTAAAAATATTCCAGCGGTGTATTTTTATAGGCGGGCGAGGAAAATGTCCATAAATAGCTCCAGGAAATTTAGCCAAGAACTGAAGTTGCCAGTAAAAATATTAAATGGACCACCATTAGACATATTTCAAATGTGGTTAATACTTTAAAAGGCAAAAACGAGAAGAAACCGAATTAGAGCACCCTTAAATTTGTACAATGACTTTGTGTTTGCTCTTTTCTGTATTTTTCCCATTTTTCATTGTTTCTTTCTCCATTTTCATATCCTATGATTTTCTTTCAGATTTTCTTTTCATTCACTCATCTAAGTGCTTTGTACTTTTTGTTCCTGAATGTAGTTTCTTTCTCTCTCTCTCTCTCCCCCTCTCTCTCTCTTTTTTTTTTTTTTTTTTTTTTTTTTGCTATAAAGTGCCTGTGCTCCTTGGAGATTGATAGGGGGCCGGGGGAGGGGAGAAGTCACCCCTCCCCATACTGTCCCTGTCGAGGATGGCCATGCTGCAATTCTTTCTCTATTCTCTCTCAGGATTTGGGGAATTCACCCACATGCACCTGACATGATTTTCAAGCCGTTTGGCCCAAGACTAGAACCCCAAAGTCAATGTGTGGGATCTGGCCTCCTTCACCTCCACGCCACCTGCTGGCCCCCAAACGTAGATTTAAAAAAAAAAAAAAATCTTATCCTAGAAACCTCCTTTTCTGTATTCACACCATCCCTGTTTAAAAGTCAATTTCTTAAAAATAATAATACCAACCTTTCAATGCGTATGAGGGTTGGGGAGGGAAAACTTCACCTACCTGACCCTGGAAATCGTATCAATAAGATGCCCTTCACCTTGGGCGTTAGCTGTGGGCCCTCGGCCAGGAACTATGACTTGGCAGCTGTGTTGTCTCCTGCGAACTCAGGTTTGTGAACTTCCACAATTTTTTCCCTAGAGATCAGCTGCATTGGGCCGAGCTGGCACGATCCCACCCTGCACAGATGTCCACCGAGCACCTGTGTGAGTCCTTCTACGGAGTGTGGCTCTTGGTCGGGGAGGCTGAAGGAACCACCGGCCCTTCTTAGTTCCCTAGCAGCCATGGTGGGAGGACAGAGCTTGCAGCCCCCCTGCTGGCCTCCTCACACATCACCGTGAGAGAGCGAGCTAAGAACAAACCGCGATGCTGGTTGGTAACGTTTTAGAACGGAAGTCGGATTCGTGGGGGCTTCTAACTCATTAAATGAAAACTATTTATTTACTTCAAAAATCAATGAATGAGAGTTACTTACAAATGACACAAATGAAGTAAGTGGTAATAAATGTCAACAGGGAAAACTTGAAGTCAGTCTTACATGTTTCCCCTGATGAATTTAGAGGAACTTAGGAGAACGATTTTATTGTTATTTTTTATATTGCTAGAGGGGATGTACACTTGTCAGAGAGAGAGAAAAGCATCCCCACAAAAGCCATGGGCAAGCTGACTCCCTTCTCCTCCACTGCTCCTCCCTGCCAGGGTTTCAGCATCTGCACACATGCCCAGTGTGTTTTCAAGCTGCCGGGGCCAGGATTCGAACCTCGGTCAGTTTTGTAGGATCCAGTTCCCTTAACTGCCAGACTTTAGGCCTAGCCCTAGGAGAAGCATTTTAGCTCTTAATTTATGCCAGATTTGGGGAATGAAGCAGGGAACAGGGAGGAGAATAGGCCAAGAGTTAAGGATCAGGATCAGGGCTTAGTTTGAATGATTTATTTAGTCTTTCGATTTGGAGAAACTATCTCGTTCATATACTCGGATAGTATTCTCCCACGTCTTCATGTGAACATTGTGGTCCTCACTAAAACAGTTGTTAATATTTTTTCCTTTAAGTTTTTGCCATAGAGCGCATGTGCTCACTAAAGAGAGAGAGAATGAGGAATCACGCTCCCAAAGGGTATGGCCACACCGCAATCTCTTCTCTTCCATCCTCCTCTCAGGATTGAGGGTATGCATACACACACACCCATCATGATTTTCAAGCCATCAGGTCCAGGATTATGGACACCTGGGAGTCCAGTGCCTTAACCACTAAGCCACATGCTGGCCCTAGTTTTTAATACAATACTTTAAGTTGGTTAAGTTCACTCTCACATTCTGATTTTCTTTTTGTCTCTGCTCACAATTCTTTATGAGTTACTACAGTAGAGATAATCTTAGCCACCCGTGTCAGAGAACACACTATATTTTTACCTTAAAAACATCCCTCTTTGTATTCTAAAAAGTGATCCATGTCTTTCCTTCTGCCACTGGAAGTTACAGAAGAGGTTAGGTGTCGACAACGGCCCATTTTCCCTATTTGCCTCCATTATTTCTTACTGAGAATTCTGATGAGCAGGAAGGCCTTTGCAGTGGTTTTCAGATGTGTTCCTTGAAGCCTCTGCACCTTGTCCTCATCTCTTGGTTTACACAGAGCTAGAGAGAATGGCCTCCAATGGACTCCATTTGTTTTCTCCTTTTTTTCATAGCCTAACTTAACCAGTTTGAGGTTTAGGGACATGGAAAACTAGCCACACAATTTGGAAACATTGATCAAATGGCACATCCTCAGTTTAAGAAGGCCGTTTCATGACTCACCGGACGGTTATTTCAGGACACAGCTGATAACTTCAGTGAGCTCTGTTGGTCTATACCACAGCGTAAGGAAAAGTTACTGCTTCGTTTTTGGTCAGATGAACTCATCTGACTGAGTGACAGGAGGGGAACGAGCGAGCCTCCGCAGTGTTCTGTTCTGTAGGTTTTGACTTGGGCGAGTATGACAAAGGTGAACAGAGCCCTTCGGAATTTTAACTCCAAGACACTGACCGCATAAACTCAGCAGTGCTTCCAGCTGATTAGCAAGGGCACTATCAGGTGTGAACCCTGCGCATTTCACATGCCAAATGTGTCCTGCAAACAATACTGGGGACAGAGCCAAAAGATGTCATTTCTCCTACTTGACACTTTCAGAATAATCTCCGTCTCCACATGCTTTTCCCTGTTCTGTCCTCTGACTAATCCACCCACTCGAAAGCTTTCCTGTTTACACTCTGAAAGCATATGCTATTTGAAAAACCTTTACCCCTAGTAAAAGTACCCAACAAACAGTCTTGTACATAGGGACATGCACTAAATGTCATTTTTAAAATCTATTAAGGGTCAGTTAGTAATGTGGTGGTTAAGGTGCTGGGTCCTACGTAACTGACTCCATGGTTTAAGTCCCAGACCTGGCAGCTTGAAAATCATGCTGGGTGTGTGTGTGTGTGTGTGGGTGCGCGCGCATGTCCGAGATTCCGAGAGGGGGGATGGTAGAGAAGGGATTGGAGCACAGCTATGTCTCCTGAGAGGGTGATTTCTCATTTTCCCTCTCTCCTTCTCTCTCTCTCCCAGGAAAGCACACATGCCCTGCAGCGAAAACCTAACAAGCAAACAAAAATACCTTTCAAAAGAGATCTCTAGGAATTTCACAGATCAGGAAAATAATAATAATAATAAAAGAACAACTCAAAGCTAAACTCAGACATGCGAGTCTCCATTAGGGAAGTGCTACTGTCCGAGAGCGCCAGAGCCTGAGTGCAAGATTCGGAGCCTTTAAGATGATGCCTTACTTACCACGTGTCAGTCCCCTCCGGTCCACAGACTCAGTTCCCGCCCTCCCGCAGAGTTCATCCCGTTCTGGCAGTTCTCCTGACTTTTCTTAGCCCGTGAAATTGATCCTCTCCCACTAGATTATTGAACTTTGTAGGAGTCATTATTAGGCATGAGCAACAGTTTATTTCTGAAATCTGAATAAAAAATAAACATTGGCTCACGTAGTAGATAACAATCCTTGCTCAAACTGCCCTCAGCTAAGGAGTTCAAAAACATCATGAAATGCTGGGAAACAGCAGTTAGCATAATGGCTATGTCGCTGGACTCCCACGTAGTCGACCGTGGTTCGTGTCCCGGACCCGGTGGCTTAAAACTCACGCTGGGCACGTGTGCGTGCGTGCCCAAGATCCCAGGAGGAGAATGGAGGAGAAGGGATTGCGGCGTGACCATCCCCCCTGGGGGGTGATTTCTCGCTTTCTGTCTCTATGTCTCTCTCTGTCTGTCTGGTGAGTGCACGCGCCCTACAGTGAAAATCTCTCAAAAAAAACAAACAAACAAACAAAAAAAACCCCAAAAACATCATGAAATGCTAACCACCTGAGAAAGGTCAACTACTTAGAGTTTATTTTACTTTCTTCCCTTTGTGGAAATTTTATATATATATATTTTTAATGCCGGGGGGTGCATACATGAGAAGGGAGAAAACACCTCCCAAAGGAGTGGTCACACCACAATCTTTTTCCTCCAGTTCTTTACCCAGTCAGAATTAGGGACATGCAGGCACCTGGCTTGTTTTCAAGTCACAGGGGGATGGGACACAAACCCTGGATGGCCATGTGGGATCTGGCTTCCTCTGTGCAGAACAGAACCACTGCACTGTGGTGGGCCTGGCCCCGCCGTATCGTTTTTAAAAACCGACTTTATGTGGCTGTCCACAGTCAGGAATTGCATGGATGTCTCTTCAGAGGATCGCGCTGAAGCAATGACAAGCAGTTATACTGCCTTCACTTTCCTTCTCCGGAGAGAAGGATTGCCATTCTCTTTTCAATCAGCATTTCGAAAGATATTCAAATAAATCTGCTTGCCTTTTCTATCTCCGACAATCCCCACTTCTGTGATGTTAGTCAGGACTGAGTCAAGCTAGTCATGGCAAGCACAAACTTTGTGTCCCTTTCGGTTCCTCCCAAATCTGCCCCTGTCTGTGGTCACATTTGACAGTTACGTCGCTGCCCTGCCATTACCCATTATAACCTCAAGGTCGCTGTCGACTGCGCCTCATCGTATTTTGCCTCGTAATCTCTGTGGTCACCAGAGCTTGCTGGTCCTCCTTACAGGCATTTCTCTGACACTCACCAATTTCCACTCAGAGCAGTTCCTTTTACAAGCCTTTGTAATTCATCACTTGACTCTTATTAATGTAATCTTTTGCCCTTCAGCGTCTCTCCCCTTTAATCAGCCTAAATGCTGTTTGTCTGGTAGTAACATAAAAGAAAACAGTCGTAACTGTAGGCTGCAGCTAAGAGTGAATGAATGTAAGTATCACTGTTGTAGAAGCCTCCTAAGTAATTACCTTCAGCTGAGCCTCCTTCGGCCTCGCTGACATGCAGCACACTGAGGCCAAGGCTTGGCTCCCAGGCCAGGCTGCTGGCTCTAAAGGAGGAATCCCACGAGGAAGCTCACTTCGGGAGTCACAGCGCCAGTGGTCACTTATGACACAGATCAGTGATGATGCTGAGCCAGGAGGGAGTCCAGCCATGTGTCTGCTCAAAGAAGTAAGGAGGCAACCCCAAGTAGAGCTAGACACAGAAGCTGGAGCTCAGGCTTCAGCGAGAATGAAGGCAGGACGATGAAGCGGTGGGGGGTGGGGGGTCATGAACCACTTAGCAGGAAATGATGGATGGTACAGGCCAGTCTGCCCGAAGGAATACCCTTCTACTCTGTGACTCTTCTAGATCTTTATTCCACTCACCCTGGATGCTCAGCTCCAAGAATCGTGATTCTCCCTCATTTCCTTCTTTCACCCCTCCCTCTTGTTCATCATGTTGGCCACGTCAGCTTGTCTGGCCTTTGGTTTGCCTTACCCATTCTCCTGACTACCCAAGCTAAACCCAAAATTCAGCTTTGCAAATACATACCTCTTCTTAGAAGGAAAGGAGGAAGGAATGCTGAGAGTCCTTGCTCCCAAATGGCACATGGGGAATCTTATCCTCATATGCTATACTATTCTTGAACAGTTTCCCAATTTTTCTTTTTCTTTCTTTCTTCTTTTTTTTTTTTTTTGAGAGATTTTTGCTACAGGACGTGTGCACTTGCTGGAGATACAGAGAGAGGCAAAAAGCAATAAATCACTCCCCAGGAGGGATGGCCATGCTGCAATCCCTTCTCCATTCTCCTCTCAGGATTTTGGGCATGCATACACATGCACCTGGCATGAGTTTTAAGCCACCAGGTCCAGGACTTGAATTATATTCTACTATGTGGAAGTCCAGCAATGTAACCATAATGCCATCTGCTGGTCCCAGTTTCCCAATTGTTTTCAACTGCTACATATTAAATTGTTTTTTCATTTGGGCTGGAAATTCTTTGAGTAAAATGAATGTCTTACTCTTCTTACTTTTTTTTTTTTTTCCTCAATGGCAGGCATAAAATGACCATGCAAAAATGCTTGTTGATCAATGAACATGTTAGATGGATTTGTATGATTAATGTGTCAAAATGTTTTAGAATAATTTTGTTATACATGCTACTAAACATTTAGCAAGAAAAGATTTGGAGAAAGTAAAAAATTATGGGCTTATGTATGAAACTTAAAAAGTTAAGTGTGGGGCTGGCAGGTGGCATGGTAGTTAAGGTGTTGGACTCCCACATGGCTGACTGTGGTTCGTGTTCTGGACCTGGTGGCTTGTTGTCTCACTTTCCCTCTCTCGCTGTCTCTCTCTGGTCAAATCTAAACATAATAATAATAAATAAGATAAAATATTTTTTTTAAAAAGTCAAGTGTAAAAGACAGGAGAATACATGAACCAATATATATATTTTTTTTTTTGAGAAATTTTTGCTATAGGGCACATGCACTTGCCAGAGAGACAGAGAGAGACAGAGAAAAAGAAAACAAGAAATCACCCCCCAAGGGGGTGACTAGGTCACAATACCTTCTCCCCCAGTCTCTTCTTGGGATTTTGGGCTTGCACACACATGCACCCGGTGTGAGTCTGAAGCCACTGGGTCTGGGACTTGGACTATGGGCAACCATGTCAGAGTCCAACAATATAACCATTATGCCATATGCTAGTCCTCAATAATTTTTTTAAAGTTTTATTTCAATTAATTTGGTTGTCTCTTCATGCTGTTATTTGCTTCCTCTGGTATGTGGAAACTTTTTAGTTTAATAGTCTTATTTGTCTAATTTTACTTTTTTGCTTATGCTTTTAAAATTTATTCAAGAACTTGTTTTCCCGTATCAATGTTCTGAAGTATTTCCCCCATGTTTTCTTCTAGTAGCTTTATAGTTTCAGGTTTTATGTTTATGTCTTTCGTACATAAACATATGGATTAAAGTTGATTTGTGTATATGGTGAGAGATACAAGTCCAGCTTCAATGTTCTGTTTTCCTAGCACCATTTATTGAAGACTCTCTTTTTCCCGGTTGATATTCTTGGCACTTTCGTCAAAAGTCAACTGGTTGTACGAACATGGATTTATTTCTGGCTTCTGTAGTCGGCTCCATTGGTCTATGTGTCTGTCTTCTTTATTTACTTATTGCCAGTCCCATGAAGTTTTTGTTATGAAGGCTTTATAGTACGTTTGGAAATCCAATGGTACGATGCTTCCAGTCCCATTCTTTTTGTTTAGGATTGCTTTGGCTACTCAAGGTCTTTCATGATTCCATAGAAATTTTATAACAGCTCTTTTTTTTTTTTTTTTTTTTTTTTTTGCTATAAGGCGCATGCGCTCGCCTGACAGACAGAGAGAGACAGAGAGACAGAAAGCGAGAAATCACCCCCCAGGGGGGATGGTCACGCCACAATCCCTTCTCCTCCATTCTCCTCTCGGGATCTTGGGCACGCACGTACACGCGCCCGGCGTGTGCTTTAAGCCACTGGGTCCAGGACGCAAACCGTGGTCGACTACGTGGGAGTCCAGCGACATAGCCATTACGCTAACTGCTGGTTGCCAATAGCTTTTTATATTTCTGTAAGAATGTCACTGGCATTTTGATAAGTATCATATTAAATTATATCTGCTTTTGGCAGTATAAACATTTAAAGAATATTAGTTCTTGCAATCCATGAACATGAGATGTCTTTGCATTTCATGAACATGAGATGTCTTTGCATTTCATGTGTGTATCTTTCTTCAGTGTCTTTCAACAGTGGTTTAAAGTTTTCTTTATATGTATATTTTACCTCCTTAGTTAAATGTATTACTGACTATTTTCTTTTGTTTGTAGTTTTGTAAAAAGAATTGCTTTTTTTTTTTAAGAGATATTTTTGCTATAAGGCATTTGCACTCACTGGAGACACAGAGAGAGACAGATGGAAAGCAAGAAATCCGCCCCTGTCCAATGACCACGCCACAATCCAGTCTCCTCCATTCTCCTCTCAGGATTTTGGGCCCACACGCACATGTGCCCGGCATGAGTTTTAAGCTACTAGGACTTGAACTGCAGTCCACTCTGTGGGAGTCCAGAGACATAACCATTATGCCATCTGCTTGTCCCAAAGGATTGCTTTTTTAAATTTCTTTTTTAGCTATTTTATTATTGGTATATTAAAACACTACCAATGAGCAAATCATGGTACATCCATACAATAAAACACTATACAGCAATAAAAAAGGTAAAAACTACGTATGTATGCAAAGACATTATGCAAAGATAAAGTATCATGCTAGGTAAAGAAACCATCCACAGAAACTACATTTTATATGAGTCCACTTATATGAAATACTAGAAAGGCAAAATTATAGCAACAACAAAAAAAGGAGTTCACTCATTCCCAGAAGCTGAGGAGGGCAGAGAGGATTCACTTCAAAGGGGAAAAAAATGAAAGTAATGGGAGTGATGGTATTGTTCTATTACCTTGACTGCAAGAGTAGTTATACAACTGTATACACTCTTCAGGACTGATAGAATTTAGGAATAAAATTACCCCTCAATAAAGTTGACATTCAAATGAATTAATGATTCATGTCTTTAAAAATAGCAAGTTGATTATATAAGTGAACTAGTAAACACCCCTGAAACAAGACCCCAGGGTGGGGAGAAGAAGGGTAACTCATTGGAGAATGTGAGTGGGAAAGATCAGTAGCATAGCCCCACGTTCCAGGAATCCCAGGACTGAGCATATTAATAGCGGCCATAATCCCTTCTCTATAGGAGTCTGTCAAAATGTCCCTGAGAGCTTTGGCTACTCTCTTATCTAAACAGAAAAAGTGACTTCATTACAGCTAGTACACTAACTGATTTCATGTTGAAGGCATTGGGTAATATGGCAAGTTGGAATACCCTTGCATTTGCTACCTAGCTCCAAAGAGCAAACAAACAGGCCTCGTTGAGCTAATCGAGGCCAACTGGTTTTGGTTTTAGGCAGTCACCGGATTAGGGACAGATGACAAATGCTTTTGAGATAGATGCGTATAAACCATTTTAGAGCGTGAGGCAGGGCATATCACACTACCAATGGAGCAGTTCAAGACATAGCTGGAGAAAGAAAGTGAACTTCAAAACTAAGGAGCAAGTTGAAGTTCCTGCCAAACAGTGAGGAGGAGGCACAGAAGATGCACCTGTCTGCTTTTAAGGCTCATTAAAGGGTTTAGAGTTGGATAGTTTAAAAATCTCTCTAAGCAGATAAATGCAGATGGCTTTTTATTCTGTTCTGCTTATAGATAACCTCTCATTCAGCCACTTAATTCTAATTACCCTATAATGAGTTATTGGCACATTAAATACTTTTTACATAGTAACACATGAACAAGTCAAAAGAAAAACTTGAACAGGTGCAGAAATGTTTAAAAAAGAAAATTGAAAGTATCTCTTCACTCTGTTTATGCCTATTTCCTTCTAAACATGAGTTATGTTCGTCTGCTGACTTCTATATGATCATCTTTATGCTATAACACTTAAGATTTTTTAAAAGACTGATTTTATTTAAATGTATTGATTTTAATTAGATCAGAGAGAGACAGAGTGAGAAAGAGAGGTAAAGTGAGAAAGCAAGCTTCCAGGTCCAGGACTCAAACTATGGTCAGCCATGTGGGAGTCCAGTGTTTTTAACCACCATGCCAACTTCTGGCCCCAACACTTAAGATTTTAAGACTTGTTACTTGTAATTCATTTTTTATGTTTTAAAAAATTTCTAATTGTTGTACATGTTCATGTCAGCAAGCACCACTCTGATTTCCCCTTAGAAACTTTTCCCTCTCATTCGCCTTCACCGCTGTCTACAATAGAGTAAATGGCACCCCCCTTTATTCATATGCCCAAGACAAAACTGGTGGGTTATGCTAATTGTTTAATAATCACATCTTGACATGTAATGCATAATATTTTGAACTCCTTGGATATGAAGAAGCCAGGCTAGCAAAAATGGACAGACTAAAAGCTAGGCTGTAAACTTTTGTTTAAAACATAATGAAAACCTGTGTATAAGGGTAGTAGGAACTGCATTTGGGGAGGCTAAGGTGACAGAGTTGAGAATCCAAAGGGATTACTTGGCAATGGGCTTAAAAGCAACAATAATAACATTTTAAAAAAGACTATTTTCTGGATATAGTTGTTACATTTGAGGGCTAGTCTGTTGATCTGAGTCAAAATTCATGTCACGATAGGACTTGATATTAGAACTATGTTTCATCAATCTCTCTCTTTTTTTTGAAGAGCGATTTTTACCATAGGGTGTGTGCTCGCCAGAGAAACAGAGAGAGACAGAGAGACAGAAAGCGAGAAATCACCCCCCAGGGAGGATGGCCACACTGCAATCCCTTCTCCTCCATTCTCCTCTTGGGATCTTGGGCACACACGCACACATGCCCGGCGTGAGTTTAAGCCACCGGGTCTGGGACGCGAACCGCGGTCGACTATGTGGGAGTCCTTGACATAGCCATTACGCTAACTGCTGGTCCCTAAAAAAATTTTAAACTTTTTTAAAAAGGGCCAGATCCCACATGGTGACCACGGCGCACATCCTTGCCAGGTCAGTCTGAGACTTGCCAGGCATTCATGCCATCTGACCAAACCCTGTGGAGGGTGCTCCTTTCTCTATCTCACCTGTGCACGTGGTCTATGATGAATAAAGAAAAAAGTCTAATTTTTTAACTGCCAGAGGGCACACACATTCACCAGAGAGAGAAAAAGAGAAAGAGGGAGAAAGCACCCCCAAACAGGGCATGGTAACACCTCTATTCTTTCCCCCCCGTTTCTCCATCTTGTCAGTATTTTAGGCACATACACACATGTGCCCAGTGTGTTTTTCAAGCCACTGGGTTGGGGTTTGAGCTGAAATAGACCATGTGGGATTCAACTCCCTTAACCAGTAGGCAGCATGGTCAGATTGAAAAAAAAAATCTTTAGGGGCTGGCAGGTGGCACGGTAGTTGGGGTGTTGGGTTCCTGCATGGCCAACCGTGGTGCCCGTCCTAGATCTGGCGGCGTGCTTCTTGCTTTTCTGTCTCTCTCTCTCTGTATCTGGTCAAATTAAAAATATTAAGTAGAAATAAACAAATAAATAAATATTTTTTTAAAAATTTAAATAAAGAAATACCAGACTGGGGTGAGTTGATGGCATAGTGGTTAAGGCAACTGGATCCTACATGGCCAACGGTGTGGTTCGAGTCCCAGATCCACTAGTTGGAGAAAGCATGCCAGGCATGGGTGCACGTGTGTCCAAAATCTGGAGAGGAGAATGGAGGAGAAGAGGTTGCAGCATGGCCATCTCCCCTGGGGATGCTTCCTCACTTTCTCCCTCTCTGTCTCTCCCCAATGAGCATATGTGCCTTATAGCAAAACTAAAAAGAAACAAAAAACTATTTTCTGAATTTAATTGTTATATTTGGAGACTTGTGAATTAATCCACGTCGAAGTTTATGTTAGGTCTTGACACTAATTAAAGCCGCGTTCTGTAGTGTTTGCTTAGTCCTCTGGTTTGGTACGCGTTTCAGCATGGGTGTCTGCTTTACTTCTTTCTCCAGGCTGCAGTCTAAGAAGACTTCCTGAAGCCAGAAAATGGCCTGGGATCTTGCTCAAACTGTGCAATAAAGCGAGGGGCTTCGCCTGAGCAAGACACACCCCGACGCGCGGTCAGTCCCATTCACTTTCATCTTCTATGCCCTGTAGTCTTATTTCGGAAATGAGGCTTGCATTTACATTGGGAGGCCGCATTGTATTGTATTATAGTTGGTAGAAAGTACCGTGAAATAAACAGAACACGTAGAAAGGCTTTATCTTTGGGTGTTTTGCTTACCACATGTGTACCTCTCCTTAAGAACTTGGCTATAACTTTCAAAGGGAATAAAAGGAAAAATTATTCAGGGAATTGTGGTAGAGAGACAATGGTGGGGCCGGCAAGTGGAGTGGTGGTTAAGGGTGCTGGATACCCACAGGGCCGACCAGGGTTCGAGTCCTGGACCTGGTGGCTTACTTTCTCACCCTACCACCCCCCCACTCTGTCCCTCTCGGGTCAAATTAAAATAAATAAATAAATAATAAAATAATAATTCTTTTTTTTATTTTTTTTAAAAAAAGAAGACAGTGGAAAAACTCTTGGTATTATTGTGAAGAACAGTCGTAATTCCCCAGTAACCCCCCCTCGGGTTTGGCCCAATTAAATGGCGGCTTTCCACTGTGTAGCACATTCTCTTTCCATAAAGTTCTGTTGTTCTTGTCTCAAAGGATCACGTAGTTTTTGGGGATCGAACAGTGGGTACCACTTAGGATTCTTGGACAGGCCTCCGAAGAAGGAATCAGATTGAAGGAAGTTTGGTTTCGTTTATCTCTGATTTTATTTACCCCCATTTATTTAAGGATCTATGGACAAAATTTGAAAATGACTTCCATGAGTAAATGGGGTTGTACTATTTATTAATTTGAGAAACCATTCACCACTGAGGTTTTTTTTCTTGAAAATTGAGGGAGGGAGAAATGAAAATTTGTTCAATTGGCAAAAGGTTTTATTTATGCAAGATGAGTACGTTTTAAAGATCCACTATAGTATAATGCTTATAGTCAAAGATACTGTATCATATATTTATAAATTGCAGAAGACAAATCTCATGTTAAGTGTTCTTATCACAAAATAACAACAACCAAAACATGAAGGGACCCAAGAAACTTCCTAAGGGAATATATATGTTTATTCCCCTGAATATAGTGATAGCTTCATAGGCAGATGCCCAAACTCATCTAACTGTATACACTAAGTTATATGAAGTTTATTTAAACACAAATAAATATTCCAGAATAAAGGAAAAAAGAATCACTTCAAATGATTTTTTGCTTTTTGGAAGTTGTTTTTGCCTTAGGGAATGTGTGCTCTCCTGAGAGAGAGAGACAGAGACACTGAGAGGGAAAGTGAGAAATCACTCCCCAGGAGGGATGGCCATGCTGCAATCCCTTCTCCTCCATTCTCCTCCCAGGGCCTTGGGCATGTGCCCAGAGAGATTTTGAAGCTACCAGGTCTGGGACTTGAACTGTGGTTGGCCGTGTGAAAATTCAGCGATGTAACTGCTACACCATCTGCAGGTCCCTCAAGTGACGATTTAATATAAAGATCTTTTTAGTTAAATTAACACATATTTATTGTGTACCTACCATGTGGCCGATACCCTTCTAAGCCCTGACAATACAGCAAAAACAGAAAGTCTGTGTCCTCATGGAACTTACATTCTCGTGCAAGAAAGACATCTTAACCCTACTCAAAACAGTTTAGTTACTTAACTAAGTAAAGAATTTCCATTCGAATCTCAACCAAGCTTTCTAGCAGCCTTTGAAAAATAGGTGTGAGGTTCCTATAAAAATATAGCTTAATGGTGTGATTCAATGAGTCTTATCCTCGTAAAACAGATTCCAGGGACAAAATGGGCTGGTTGGTATGAAAACTGCAGATCTTGGGACCAGCAGATGGTGTGGTGGCTAAGGCGCTGGACAATCCTACATGGTTGATCATGGTTCAAGTCCTGGACCTGGTGGCTTGCTTTCTCATCCCCCCCCCCCCCCCCTCTGTGTCTGCCTCAGGTCCGATTAAAATGAATGAATGAATAAAATTAAATAACTATTTCTTTGAAAAAAATTTAAAAAAAAAAAAAGAAAACTGCAGATCTTTGCCTCAAAAGAATGAGGTAACTAAGAGTTAAGAATATAAAATAGGTCTGTACACAACACTGAGTATTGGTAAGAAAGTAACTTTACCGCGATTTATTTTGAATCCATTAGAGGGTGTGTGCACTCCCTGGAGAGCGAGAAAGCGAGAGTACGCAGTGCTTTTCCTGTCTGCTAACTGCCTTTTCTGCTGCCCCCGGTCACTCCCAGTTAATACTTCCTTCTCTGTTTTTCTTTGCACTTTGAGGAAAAACAATAGAAATGTCATTTATTCTTCTGAACCCAAAGAAATTCACATACCATTTAAAATAGCTGGGTAGGTAAGACATGGAAATGGGAATGAGAAGTTTGAAATCTTTGGCTTTAATCTATCGACATGAGAACCAAAATGGTAGGAGTAGGAACTGTCGCATGGGAAGACTCTGACATGTAGCAATTATTAGGAAAAGTGGTGCATCCCCTTCCCCACCTCTTCCAAAAAGAAAGGAGAAATTGCTCTAAAAGTGTAATTTCTTGCCTTTAAAAAATTTCCTGAGTTCCTGTATGGGTCAAACTCTCTCGTCTGTACGTGTGAGTGACTGTAGCTACTTCACAGGGTTCAGGTGAAAACATGTATGTAGAACACCCAGCCTGGTGTATTGAACGGGGTAGGCAAGTAATGAGGAAGTCCATCATTGTTTGTTTTTCCTCTTAAGCCAGGTATGGAAATACGTCGTAGTTATACTGAGAAACATACATTTGCTTAGTTTCGTAAATAATTTTTTTTAGAGGTTTTTGTTACAGCGTACATGTGCTCACCAGAGAGAGAGAGAGAGAGAGAGAGATAGAAAGCTCAAAATCACCCCCTAAGAGGGATGGCCACGCCGCAATCTCTTCTCCTCCATTCTCCTCTAGGGATCTTGGACACGCACACACATGTACCCGGAGTGAGTTTACGCCACCGGGTCTGGGACTCGAACTGCGGTCGACTACATGGGAGTTCAGCGACATAGCCATTACGTCAACTGCTGGTCCCAGTAAATAAATATTTAATGACTACTTGCAGTATGCCCCTCACTTGCCAGGTACTAGGGGTATGTTAATGAACCAGACAAACAAAGTCAGTCCTCACTGTGCTTACGGTTTCGAAAGCAAGAGTGACATGAAACGATAATTACTCAAATTACTGTATAATTACTATCATAACAGGGGCTGCGAAGGAAAAGCACAGGTGCTATCAAAGTGTAAATACAGGGTGTGGAGGTAGGTCATTTTCCCTGAAGAGTCAGAGAAGGCTGCCACACGGAAGTGATGTTTAAACTAAGATCTGATGTCAGCAAGTCGGACTCGTAGGATGGCATGGGTAGAACACAGGGAATTCAAACGTATAAACAAAGTCACAAGAAAGAGCTCATTTTGACTGAAGGCATTTCTTGGTATTTTTTTGGGGGGGGGATGTTCTTGCTGGAGAGAGACAGAGACAGGGAGAGGGGAAAGTGAGAAATCACCCTGCAAGGCAAATGGGCATACTGCAATCCCTTCTCCTCCATTTTCCTGCTGGCATCTTGGGCACGCATGTTCACGTGCTTGGCATGAGTTATAAGCCACGTGTCAGGGACTCAAACCATAGTCAGCCTTGTGGGAGTCCAGCAACGTAACTGCTGTGCCACTTGCTGGCCCTGGCTAACGGCATTTTTATTTTAAAAAATGACAGAAGAAAACAGTTTGACACTATTACTGTAGGGTATTACCAGGTTGCTAGGCTCAATATAAACATTAATAAACTTTTATTTCACAAAATGTATGGGGCCGGTGTGGTGGTTAAGGGTGCTGGGCTACCACATGGTCAACCGTGGTTCGAGTCTTGGACCTGGCAGCTTGCTTTCTTTCTCTCTCTTTGTCTCTGTTCCTCTCAGGCCAAATTAAAAATAAAATAAAATAAAATAACAAAGATAAAAATAAAAAAAACAATTTTTTTAAAAAAATTTAAAAACCCCAAAAGGCGTTAAAACAGGTTAATCTGTTACAAATTCAGGTCTTACAAGTTTTAAAATCTGTGAATTAAAAAAATTAATCTTACTGAATTAATTTAGGCTTCTATGATGTAGCTACAAACATGGACGTGAAGAGGGTTCTATTTGCTCTGGAAAGTTTTGTGTGTGTGTGGCAGGCATTGTTGTGAAGGGGATAGAACATGGAAACTGACGTCAAAGGTCTGGGTTCTATTTCTGACCGCCGCTCATTCACTGGGGAGCCAAAGATGAGGCATTTAAACTACTGTTTCCTATTTAGGAAGAGGGGATTTTACGTGTAAAAGCCTCGAGTCCCAGAGGCTCAGTAGAAGAGCACTGTTGGTTCAGAGATGACGGTATGGTCCGGGGTCACAGGGTTCCTCTAACCTCCTTCTCTGTCACCGAAACATCTGTTTGCTCTTCTTTTCTGTCTTTATGACAGCAAAGGACGAGGAGCCCCATTATCTTAAGAGTTTAAGGAAAGAGCCCCTTGGTGGCATGGAGGAAAAGGTGCTGGATTCCACTTGGGAGACTGGAGTTCAAGTCCCAGGCCCAGCAGCATGAAAGCAGTGAGTGCATGTTTAGGCGTAAGTACAATCCTGAAAGGAGACTGGAGGAGAAAAGATGGCCGTGTGGCCATGCCCTCCCCCACAGGGAGGACTTCTCCCTTTTCTTCCCTGTCTCTCTCTGTTCTCTCTAGTAAGTGTACAGGCCCTATACCAAAACTTAAAAAAAAAAAAAAAAAAGAGATTGTAAGGAGAGAAACAGAAAGAAAAACCAACAATTTTAGTTAACAATGAAGGAATAAATAAGTTATAGGACCAATAGTTCATTTTGGAGTAAAGAGGTTACAATGGGAATTAAATATTTACCACCTTGAGTTTTGTGGGAGTCTTCTATCCCCTCGGTGACACTTTGGGTTTTATTGCCGGAAATAATCACACTACAAGGAAAACCAACCGAAAGGGTCCTCATTTTCTCAACATCCCTCTCCGTCATGCACTTCTTCCTTAGTAACCATTTGCCTTCATGCATCCATTCTCCTGTCTTTGTTCTCTTTCTTTTTTGTCCAAGTGTATTTATTTATTTCAAGAACCAGAAAGAGACAAGCATCTCCAGCAGGTTGTCACCACACCATGATCCTCCCCCAGCTGTCCAGCCAGCCAGGGTCACAGGGACACACACAGGCACAGCCAGCAGGCTCCCACTCCCTGCATCACTATGACAAGGCCTCTCTTTTTAACTTTTATTTCCTTGTCTCTTCCTTATTTTCCTTGCCTCTCTCTTGCTGCTGCTTTTCCCTACTAACTCTGATTTCTCCTACAAGGACACAGTCACGAGTTAAAATCCTTAATAAACAACCACAACCAGCTGCCATGGCACAGTGGTAAGACAATGCTCCGTGATGCTGAGACCACATGAGAAGGTCCTGGGATCGTGTCCTGACATCTGCCTGGGCATGCTGGATATGAGTGTGTACCCCTGATTCTGGCTGGCTGAGGCTGGGGATGGATCCCAGCATGAAGACTCTGGTGGGAGTGTCTGTTTGTTTCTCTCATGGAAGAAAGAAAAAGAACTTAAAAAACCAGAGCAGTCAAAGCAAAAAAAGAACATACTGCAATGCTTTAAAAATTATAAACAGTTCATTCTAACAATATGGTGCAGAGCAAACTTGCCAACAAATAACATTCGAAGGTTATTTCTCATGTCACCCAGTACGCCTCGCAAGGATTCCTTTCGTAAGACAGTAGTATCCTACCACTCACCTGCTGCCACATATGATTTTGTTTGGTTGGTTTTAGATTTTTTTGCTGTATGGCAAGTGCACTTGCTGGAAAGAGACAGTGAGAAGGAAGGTGAGAAATCCCCTCCCCCAGGAGGGATGACCATGCCACAATCCCTTGTCCTCCATTCCATTCTCCTCTCAGAATTTGACCATATACACACTCACACATGCACACAGTGTGATTTTTTAAGCCACCGTATCCAGAACTTGAACTGCACAGTGGCCCATGTGGGATCCAGCACCTTAACCTCCCTGCTGCCTGTTGGTTCAGCACTAAGGATTATTTTATGAGAAAAAGTATGAAGAATGATAAGCATTGTATTTATGTTTAATGTGTAACCAACTTTGAGGTAATATATCAAGCTTTGACATTGTCAGATGATTTGATTGTCGTTTTGTATGAGGCTTATCCTGCCATCCATGTTTTCAGTGACTCACGGTCAAGAGCACTCTAACATAGGTGAGGACAGTAGAGTAGGATATTTTGATAGAGACGACATGCACATAACTTTTATTATAGCATATTATTATAGTTGCCCTATTTTATTACTGGTTATTTTCCATGTCTTACGGTGCCTAATGTATAAATTGAAGTGTGTTATAGGTATATCTGTATAAGGCTCCGTCCTGTCCATTGTTTCAGATGTCCACCGAGGGTCCTGGAACTTACGTCCCATGGATCAGGGGACATAAGTGACTATACTTGTCGGCCCATATGGCTGTGACTATGTGGCTAAGAAAACAAGCACATGCAGATACATCTAAGGAAACAAATAGAAGATTTCCTTAAATTTTGTGGAACTCACCAGGAGAATTTTTTTAACTTCAAAACTAAAAAGTGAATGTTTTTTGATGAAATTATGTATACCCACCATTATATTTGCACATGATATAATTAAATGTCATTATTTCAAAGATGTTACTGATTTCTAAATGCTACAACAAGGAAATCCCTTGGGCCCCTAGCATTTTTGTCACTATTTAATCTAACAGCTCTCTTAGAAGGCACTAATAGATAAAGAAATTACTCTTTAAAAATGCCAGCAACTCATGACCAACAGATGGCATAATGGTTATGTTGCTAGACTTGTGCACAGTGGACAACAGTTTGAGTCCCAGACTCGGCAGCTTACATCTCACACTGGGCGTGTGTGTGTTCCCAAGATTCCAAGAGGAAACTGGAGAAGAAGGGATTGTGTGTGGCCGTCCACCTGGGGGATGATTTCTCACTCTCTGTCTCTTTATCTCTACGGTGAGCACACATACTCTATAGCAAAAATCTTTCTCAAAAAAAAAAAAATGCCAACAACAAAATGTGTTGTTAATCATTAAGGATTTAAGCAAATGGGGGCCAGCAGGTGACATGGTAGCTTAAGCATCGGAGTTTCGTATGGTTGACCACAGTTCAAGTCCCAGACCTGGTGGTTTAAAAATCATGCTGGGTGCAAGTGCATGTGTGCCCAAAATCTCAAGAGTAGAATGGAGGAGAAGGGACTGAGGCATGGCCATCCCCCCTGAGGAGTGATTTCTCACTTTCCCTTTCTCTGTATCTCTCTGGTGAGTGCAAGAGCTCTGTGACAACCCCCCTGCCCCCCTCCCCCCAAAAAAGAGTATAATAAAATGCTCTCCAATATTATTCTTTTGGCTGGAATTGATTTTTAAGAATTTGCATCAGTGATGAGTAGACAGTGATGAGGCTCAGGACATGCTACCCCCAAATATGGCACCTTGGCATTGGACACAGCAGAAGAAGCAGCAAGGTCTCTCTGACCTTCTGTCATTCCCTCCTGAGCAGGCCACAGAATAATTCTCTGACCTTCCTCTGAAGCAGGTCATAATACCCTCCTGTGAGGGTGCCCTCTTAAAGCCAGAGGAAAGGAATGTCCTTATCTTCGAAGACAAAGGTACACGGAAAAGAATCTGAACACTTACTAATTGTGATTTTTCAGTCATGCTTCTCTAAATTATTCACTTCTTCATCCAAAAAGTACACTCGTTTCCTGATGTCTTTAGGTCTTCATTGCTGAAGGCTCCAATGTCACATAAAAAAACTAAACTTGTGTGCTTTTCTTTTGGTAATTTGCCTTCTGTTACAGGAGCCTCGGCTGTGACTCTAGTGATGGGTGGGAAAAGAACTTTTTTCTCCCTTCAACAGGATGGTTGATCAAATCAGATTCTTGAGGGCTGGGTTAGACAGGAAGTCGCTTAGAACAAATGAAGGAAGTCAGGAACCTCTGGCTCTGTTGACTAAAGCTTCACATTATGTTAAAGTAGTATGAGCAAGAACTAATGAAACAGAAATTCTCATCATTTGAGAACTCTTGAAATTGTTTCACTTTGATAAACAAAGCTAATATAGCCATGATAAATTAATAACATGTGTATGCACAAAGGAAGAGTCTGTTTTATTAATCTTACAGATAAACCAATATTTACAGCATTAACAGCTTGCAAAAGGTGAAAACAATTTTTTTCTGATGTTCAACTTGAAGATCTAAGCAAGAATTTGAATTCTTTGGAAGGACATTCCCTATTGATCACGTTATGGGCCCATCTTTCTTTAACAATCTCAGAAAGAAGCTAGAGTCTTTTGTGTAAAATCAGAAAAAATCTGTATTGTGTGTTGCCAATATTCAGGTCCAGATGACCCGAGGGATAGAGAGAGCATACCCAGGAATTAGCAGTTGCTCAGTAGGTCGGATCCTAAACTCCAGCAAGAAGCCCGAGAGAGCCTTTAACATGGAAGACATTAGAGTAGTTCTCATGTGGGGAAACTATAATCTTGGGAAAATTTTTAATCTTCAGAACAAAGTGTTTTAGTGATGGAAAGCAATGGAAACGAGTTAGTTAACTTTGGCAAGGAAGAGTCTGAAGCTCACTCCCTAGGGGTGCTTCCCACCCCTGGCCTGGGATGCTGTGTTCCCAAGGGAAGAGCCCACTGATTACTCCCAAAAGATGAGGCTTCTCCTTGGGGCCAGCAAGGGGTGTGGTGGTTAAGGTGCTGGGATTCCCACATGGCTGACCAGTTCGAGTCCTGGACCTGGCGGCTTCCTTTCTCTCTCTCTCTCTCTCTCTCTCGGTCTTTCTCTGGCAAAACTCATGTGAAAATAATAATAATAAATAAAGTTAAATAAAATATTTTTTAAAAAAAGATGAGGCTTCTCCTTAACTTC
Source organism: Tupaia belangeri chinensis (assembly GCF_000334495.1). NCBI lineage: Eukaryota > Metazoa > Chordata > Mammalia > Scandentia > Tupaiidae > Tupaia > Tupaia belangeri. The sequence continues at coordinate 659,433 of NW_006203479.1, read as the reverse complement.
ATGCATCTCTTTTGATTGGTTCTGTATTTGCTGAGCAAACTTCTAACCTAATTTTATTTATTTATTTATTTATTTTTAGAAATTTTTGCCTCAGGGTAGGCATACTCTTGCATGAAAGAGACAGAGACAGTAAGAAATCAGCCTCCTAGGGGCGATGGCCATGCCACAATCCCTGCTCCTCTGTTCTCCTCCTGGAATCCTGGGCACATACACATGCACACATGTCCAGAATGATTTTCAAATCACCGGGTCTGGGACTCGAATCATGTTCAGCTATGTGGAAGTTCAGCGACCTAACCACTACACTATCTGGTCGCCTGCTCATTTTATTTTTTAATGAGTCTTTCCTGTAAGTCAAATAACCTGAAGATTTCAGATTACTTCACAAGTATTCCTCCAGTGTAAAATAACAAATTGAATTCCTGAGTTTTCTGGAGTTTCTAGGGAGCTTCGTTATTAGCATGAGTGAGTCTCTGAGAATCTGTCCATTCAGTAGTCAAAGGAACACAAGTGATTTTCTGAATGTGTGCAGCCTTAATCAACAGAGACCACACAATAATTTATTTGGCCCGAGAATTTCAATCTAAAAACAAAAGAAAATATCTGGTAAGCCTTCTCTTTCTCTCTCTCTCTTTTTTTTCCCTTCTTTTTTTTTTTTTTTTTTTTGTCATAGGAAACATGCATTCAGCTGAGAGAGACAGAGACCGAGAGAGGGAGAGGGAGAAATCACCCTTCATGGGGAATGGCCACACTGCAATCCCTTTACCTCCATTCTCCTCTTGGAATTTTGGGCATACGTGCACACACACCCAGCATGATTTTTAAGCTTTGGAGTCCAGGACTTAAAGCATGGTCAGCCATGTGGGAATCTAGCACCTTAACCACCACCTGCTGGTCCTCAAACCTCTTTTTTTTTTAGAGATTTTTGCTATAGGGTGCATGCCCTTGTCAGAGAGATAGAGAGAGAGAGAGAGAGACAGAAAGTGAGAAATCACCCCCCTGGGGGATGGCCATGCCACAATCCCTTCTCCTCCATTCTCCTCTCAGGATTTTGAACACACATTCACACATTCTCAGCATGAGTTTAAGCCGCTGGATCCGGGACTTGGACCACAATTGACTATGTGGGAGTCCAATGATGTAACCATTATGCCATCTGCTGGTCCCCCACAAACCTCTTTTCTTTTTTAAAGAATTATTTTTATTTAATCTTATTTATTTTATTTATTTATTTTAATTTGACCAGAGAAGGACAGAGTGAGAAAGAGAGAGAGAGAGAGAGAGATGGAAAGTGAGAAAGCAAGCCACCAGGTCACCAGGTCTGGAACTCAAACCACTGTCAGTCATGTGGGAGTCCAGCACCCTTAACTACCACGCCACTTCCCCCAAACCTCTTTGTACCAACTCTTTAACCGCAACAAGGATGAACTAAGATCCATGTTCCTTCCTTTAACCTGGAGGATAATTTGTAAAATCTTGTCCTGTATAGTATCTACATTTGTTTCAAGCTATGTGTATGACCTTATTTAAAATTACATTAATGACTGTAATTATTAAGTCTAGGTAATGGATACAATGAAAGTATCTTGTATTATTATTTTTTCTACATTGTGCAAATCTGAAAGTGCTAGAATAAAAAGTAGAACCAAAACAAAAAACTAACAAAAAGATGTATCAGGAGTTTTAAAATCCCTCTTCAAAGAACATTTAAATTTGAAGTAATGAGATTTGGTCTGTGTCTGGATTTTTAGTGTATTTGTCTCCAGGACAAGCAGAACTGTAGCTCAAGTTACTTGGGCAATGCTATCAGGTGTCGGCCTGCCCTGCCTCTTGCTCTGTGTTACTGCTTTGCCAGAGGCGCTATATTTGGACCTGTGGGTAACAGTTGATACTTTGGCTCAAGTTGTAAGGAACCAACTCATTTCTTTTCTAGGAGAGACTGATACCTTTTTGTCCTGACTGATCATATTGAAATAACTGTGAGATAGAAAAGATTGTGTGTGTTTGTGTGTGTGTGTGTTTGTGTTTTCTTAGGGGGTGTTTCTCCCCTCTTTTAAAATTTTTTCTACTTATTTATCTGTTTATTTGTTGTGATTTTCAAGCTGGGTCTGGTACTTGAACCACAGTTAGCCATGTGGGAGTCCAGCTCCTTACCCACCATACCACCTGCTGGCCCTGTTTCTGACCTATTTATAGAAGAACTAAAAGTCTCTTCTTGTACAATGAGGTCTCTATCCCTTAGCATGCCAATAGAATCTCTTGTTCCAACATGATATATGTTCTTGTCTTTGTACCAGAAACACGGCAGTACTGCAGAGCCCAAGTTCTCAAATGATAATGCAGAGATAGAGAGAAGGAAAGTGACAAATCACCCCTCAGCTTATCTAATCTCATTAATAATAAGGGTATAATAATAATAATGATCTAATGGTCATTACTAATATAATTTATAAGTAGGATACATTTAATAAATAATATAACTTAAAAATAATATAAAACTATAATATATTAAATATAATAAGACCACAAAAATTTGTCAAGGATTCTTACCAGATAGTGGGTTGTCACAGAAGTCATGATGCGTTTTTGCGTAGTAAAAAGTACGTCATGATTTTTCTGATAACCCAATAGATACAAAGTAAACTAGAGAGCTCTTCAGTGTTTTGCTTTTCCCCCTAAAGATTAAATCCTATTTAGAGAGATGTGTTAGCCTAGTACGTTTCATTACATGAGATTTAAAGTAATGTTAGTTTGGGAAATGTGGTATTCACTTTGTCTATGTTTTTCATAGTACGTTTCTTGTTGTTCTTGTATTACTATAGCTAGTGTGTTCAGGGTGCTTCTTTTAAAAATGATCAAACTGTCTTTTAACATTTAATACAATTTTGATTATGACTCTACTATTAAGGTTGGTTAAAGTGTATGTATATCAAACACAAGTTAAATTTTAAAATAAAATAAAATTACATATATCCAAATATCCAATTATTTGGTTTTACCTAGACCAAACTTGTGAGTAGCTTATTTGCCAGATTTAATCTGGATATTTGACTTTGCATTGATGAAACGACAACATATATGTTTCCCTAATTTCCTTCTTAAAGGAAATTCATACAGAGAAACTAACATTCTGTTACTTTTTTTTTAGTTTCCAGAACGGATATGTGTACTCTCCAGAGAGAGAGAAAAAGAGAAAGAGATATCCCCAAAGGGGTATGGCTATGCTGTAATTCCTTCTCTGTTCTCCATCCTGTTGGGATCTTGGGCATGTATGCAAACATGCCTGTGTAGCTCTCAAGCCACCAGGGCTGGGACTTGAACCACAATTGGTCATATTGGACCAACTTCCCAAATCACCAGTCTACAAGCTTTGTGAAGATTTTAATTTGATTTATTCACTCTTTTTTACACACAGAAAAATGTTATTATTTTCAGGAGGGAAGGCTATAAATATTTTTTAAGAATTGTTCTATTTAATTTTATTAATTTATTATTATTATTGTAATTATTACTTTTAAAATTTGACCAGAGAGAAGCAGGGAAATACAGAGAGAGAAAGTGAGAGAGAGAGAAACCACCAGATCTGGGACTTGAACCATAGTTGGCCATGTGGGAGTACAGCCCCTTTAACCACCACACCACCTGCCAGCTCCTGCTATAAATCTTAATAAAAATAATTATTTCATCTTGAAATATTTGATGGAAATAGTTCCTTAGCTAAATTTAGAGATTTATCTTTTTATCTTAAAATGAGTTTTTATCATGATCAATCTTATTTTATTTTGGAGAGGTTTTTGCTTTAGGGTGGATGCAATTACCAGAAAGATAGAGAGATACAGAAAGTGAGAAATCACTCCTCCCTGGGGGGGATGGCCATGCCGCAATCCCTTCTCCTCCATTCTCCTCTTGGGATCTTGGGCATGCATGCACATGTGCCTGGCGTGAGTTTTAGCCACCGGGTCCCGGACTCAAACCACAGTCTACAACATGAGACTCCAGCGACATAGCCATTACATTAACTGCTGGTCTTATGATCAATATTTTTATTGTATTATAGCTTACTCATCTAATCGTCCATGTTCTTTACGCAAAAACATAAAAATTGTCAACAAAGTTTATCATCCTATATTAGAACTATGTTGGGGCAGATCAAACTTAGATAAAGGAAAAAGAAATTCTACAGATGCAAACTTTCACAGTATTTTCTATAAAAGCAGTCACATACTTTAGTACATGATGAGAGGACTTCAAAAGTTTGTGAAAAATCCCATTAAAGTATGAGTTTATTTTAGTGCAAAATATTTTGAAATCTATGCATAGTTTTATAATATGTGTTTTAAAAAGTTTTGTCCCTTGGGACCAGCAGATGGTGTAATAGTTGTTGCTCAACTCCTATGTAGTTGACTGCAGTTCAAGTTCCTGACCTGGTAGCTTAAAACTCACACCTGGCTCGTGTGCATGCCTAAAGATCCCAAGAGGAGAATGCAGGAGAAGGGGTTGTGGCATGACCATCACCCTGGGAACTTGATTTCTTGCTTTCTGTTTCTCTGTCTCTCCAAAAAGTGCATGTACCCTATAGCAAAAATCTCTCAAAAAAAAAAAAAAATTGCCCCCTCCAAAAACAGAAAATTTGCCATAGGCATGTGCTCTTGCTAGAGACAGACAGAAAGAGAGAGAAAAGAGAGGGACAGAAAGTGAGACAGCACCCACATGGGGGATGGTCATCACATAATCACATCTCCATTTGAGATTTTGGGCACACATGTGCATGCCCTGAAGGTGGTTTTCAGCTGCCCCTCCAGGACTCAAGCCAAGCAGTTGGCCATGTGGGATCCAGCTGCTTTAACCACCAGGACTCCAGCTGACCCCATAATACACATTTGCTATGAACTTTTGAAGACCTCTCATATGTATAGGCAGATTGTCTGTTGATAAAACCAGGCTTTACCTACACTAGTGGGTTGTACAACTGTGTACCAGTTACATCAGCTCTCCACTCTCACTTCCTTATCTGAAAGTAACAGTACCTAGCTAATAGGCTTGCTGCGAGGATGAAGTAAGTCAATACAAATGAAAGATTCAGAAGGGTATTTAACTATTACTGTTTAATAAATCATCATTATTCAAAATTTTCATTTCATACAAAGGTATTTGTTATATGCATGCATCAGTATATATATATATATATATATATA
>NW_006203479.1:644266-654219 GCF_000334495.1 Tupaia belangeri chinensis | reverse complement strand
GTAGGTATATATAAAAAAATACTATTTATATTAATGAGAACTAATGATGCTGCTAATTTTTAGTTTATTATAAAAGTAAATTTTTTTTTATGAAATTTAGAAAGTACAAAGAGAAAACAGAAGTAGGATAGAATTCTATCAATTTTTACCACCCAGAGGCAACCATTGATGACATTTATATCCAGACCTTTTCTATGACTTTTAAAATGTAAGCTTTCAGGGCCAGCAGTTAGCGTAATGGCTATGACACGGGACTCCCATGTAGGCAACTGCGGTTCGATTTCCGGACCCGGTGGCTTAAACTCATGCTGGGCACATGTGCGTGCATGCCCAAGATCCCTAGAGGAGAACGGAGGAGGAAGGATTGAGGTGTGGCCATCCCCTCTGGGAAGTGATTTCTTGCTTTCTGTCTCTGTCTTTATGGTGAGTGCACGTGCCCTACAGGAAAAACCTCTCAAAAAAAAATGTAAGCTTTCATGTGTCAATATTTACTTAGAAACTTATAGATTTTGTTATATATACATAGGAGAACTACAGTTATTTGGTTAATGCTTTTATATTCTTAGAAGCAGCAGGTATCAATCATTGGCTAACATATAGGTTAGAAAATATTTTAGGGGCCAGGAGATGGCATGGCTCCCAAAATATTTAAGGCACTGGATTACATATGGCCAACTTCATAACTCCAGTTGGATCTGGTGGCTTGAAAATCATCCCAGGTGCATGTGCCTGCATGCCAAAATCTGGAAAAGAGAACGGAAGAGAAGGGATTTCTGTGTGGTCAACCCCTCTGGGGAGTGACTTCTCACTTGTCCTCTCTGTCTCCATCTCTGCCTTCCTCCAGTGAGGGCACAGGCCCTATTGCAAAAAATAATAATAATGATCAGATGGGATACGCAGATTATGATAATATTTAAAGATTCTGATTTTGTGTCTAGTAAAAATGTTTTTAAATGTTCTGCTAAGATCATCTTTTAAACTTTCCACAAGTAAGAGAAAGTGGCTTTGAGGAATTTTCCATAATTCATTTTTGAAATTAAATACCAATAGGTATATACATATTACAAGACTGGCAGAAATTGATGTAATGTGTAAGTGAGATATTATCAGTAGAATTATTTATTCTTTTTTAAAGAATTATTTCCTTAATTTTATTTATCATTATTGATATTTTTTAATTTGACCAGAGTGTGACAGAGAGAGAGAGACAGAGAGCGAGAAAGAGAAAGCTGCCACGTTCAGGATTCGAACCATTGTCAACCATGTGGGAGTCTAATGTCTTTAACCACCACATTACCTGCTGGCCCCTCAGCGGAATTATTTCTAGTTATTGATCTATATTCAATTTTTTATATTATTCCTATCTTAAGAACAGTTCTATGTTTTAATCAGATTTTTTATTAATTGATTCATCACCCTCAATACTACGTTTTGGCTAGGAAAGACATGCCTGAATGCATTCCACTATGAATAAGTATGGGTACCTTCCAACCAAAATATTAGTTTCCTTGCCTTTCCCAGAATATATAAAGGGAGCAAAAAAAAAAAAGAAATCTTAGTAGAGGTACTATCTTTTGGGTGGAGAATTTTACTGTAAAATGAAGCATGTTAAGATTAGATTTCTCCAAGAATGTTTCCAATCCAAAATACCACGTGTTTTTTCAGGCCTTATTTGTACACTATGTTGTAATGATGTTGTAACAGCTCTACTGTTGATGGAAAGATGCATGGAAAAGCATGAGAAATCCTAAGCCCACGTGTGGGAAACTAATGAATCAGTGGAGATTACATCAGTGGTTTGAAGCATAAAGCATAAAAAAGGAAATTGAAAATTAAAAACCAATTAATTTGGGCTAAAAAAGCTTGTATTATCATGATGAATTGAATCAATTCATGTAGATTAAATAATCTGCATGGTTTTATTCTCATTATACATATAATGTATATTCTCTAAAAATATGAATACCTAAAATTATAAAGTAAAAAATGTTTAGCCTCATAATCCCATCTTCCAAAGATAACTACTATGAGTGTGTGTGTGTGTGTGTGTGTGTGTGTATGTATGCACTTTACTATAATATACTTAGATAAGATCTAGAGTGTTTTATTTGTGATTCAGAATAATCACAATAGTTTCTAGTCTCTTATTGGTTAGAAAGTTGATAATGTGAAAAAAAAAGACATTTATTTCTAGATTCTGAGTGATCACATCACTTTAATATACTGAAGATGCTTCTATAAACTCTATTATGCCTAATTTAAAAAGCCATCAATTTAAAAAAACCCAAAAACGAATAATTGCAATATTTGCCCAAAAAATGAATTTGTCTTTAACATCATTTATATTAAGAGTTTGTGGCATGGTAGACGCTCACTAAACAAGACTGCATAGTATTTTAATGATTTACACCAACTTGTTGATGGTTTAAAAAATATCGCCTATATGATATCAGGGTCCAAGAGGAAACACGTGGTCTAAAAGTGTTTAATTGAAAATAATTTAATAAGGGACTGTGTACAGGGGTGTGGGTAGAGTGTCTTGTCCAAAAATTACTTGCAACTTTTTTTTTTTTTTTTTTTTTTTTAGAGATTTTCACTGTAGGGCGCGTGCGCTCGCCAGACAGACAGAGACATAGAGACAGAAAGCGAGAAATCACCCCCCAGGGGGGATGGTCACGCCGCAATCCCTTCTCCTCCATTCTCCTCTCGGGATCTTGGGCACGCACGCACACGCGCCCGGCGTGAGTTTTAAGCCACCAGGTCCGGGACGTGAACCGCGGTCGACTACGTGGGAGCCCAGCGACATAGCCATTACGCTAACTGCTGGTTCCCTCTCACTACCTTTTATAAGTAAGATTTTCTGAGTGAACTCTCTCAGGGTGAGTATTTTAAGTCGTTTTTTTTTTCCTCACATTTTCTTTAACTCATGAGTAGAAATATGCAAGATATTATGATGGGTACACAAAACGTCAACAATCTCTTTATTTACCTCTTTTTGGCTTATTAGTCCACTGCTTCTGAACTCTTTACATCAATGTCAACATGAAAACTGGGAAAATGGATGAGGTTTTTTTACTCCCCGTCTCCTCTGCCCCCCAGGATGAAAAGATTAATTTCCTGGTCCTTCCCACTGCTTAGGAAATTCTGCTCCGGCCCGTTCTTGACTTTCTGCAAATAACATCTTCGTATACCAAGCTTTTTGGGTTGTGGACTCACATTTTGTCTCTGTCTTACCTCCCAAATCACTCCCACGTATTCTCTGTTCTCTCAACCACCCACCAGGCTCCTCAGCGAATTGGCTTCATCTGAGTAAAACGTGGAAATGGCTAAACCTTGATCTTCCCATGAGGAATAGCCCTCCTCTACTGAAATATCAAACTTGGAGCTCCACAAAGCTTTTTAAGAAATCTTTCCTATCTATACTACTACTTCTTCTTCTTCTTCTTAACAAATTGTGTTATGAGCAAACTATCTTTGTTATTATTTGTTTAATTTTATTATTATTTTTTAATTTGACAAAGGTGGAGAGAGAGAGAGAGAGGCAGAAAGTGAGAAAATAAGTTGCCACATCTGGGACGCAAACCATGGTTGGCTATATGGGAATCCAGTACCTTAACCACCACATCACCTACTGGCACCATTACGTAAGCCTCTTATTCATACTCCTCTTTCCTCCCCTTACTAGAAACTGCCAGTGAAATGCATAGTCCCTTCAAAACCTGTTTCTCCTTTTTTCAGTATCAGTTATCATTACAACCCCTAAAACAGAGACTTGAATCCCTGAAGCTGGTTTAAATGTCTCCTCTGTCAATTACAGTCACTCAGTCACCTGTTTTATGGCTACACTGTTACAATTCTGCTCTTCCTTCTCTCAGAATTTCTCAGTAAGCTTGGAACAACACTGCCTTCTTCCTTTCTCCCTCCTCCCTGGATTACCAAGTGTTTCTTTTAGTATGAGAATAGTTAACACTAGATTTTAAACATTAAATATTCATACCCAGGAGTGGTTTATTTACTGGATTAGGACTTAAAAGATAAATGGACTTAGAGTTATGTAGGAACTTTTAAGACTGGCACTTTATAGTTTATTGGGTGCAACTGTAATAGCGCATCACAACCATGCCATCTTGTAATTAAAAGTTTCTGTTATTTTTGAAGTACTGTAAGAGGTTCTGAGTCATCTATTGGGCATACAAATGTTTAGCAAAATATTTGTACACTTAGGTAAATACTGTGTTTTGATGGAATATTTTTTAACACTCTTTTTTGTTAAGCTGCTAAGGCAGTTAATCTTTTAATTTCCTTTTTTTTTTTTCCTCTATACTCTAGCACTGGTTATGGTAAAGTGAAGCTTTTAAGGGCCAGCAGTGTGGTGGTTGAGGTGCTGAACTCTCACATGGTTGACTGCGCAGTTCGAGTCCTGGAACTGGCAGCTTGAAAATCATGCAGGGTGCATGTGCATGCATGCCCAAAATCCAGAGAGGAGCGTAGAGAAAGAATTGTGGTGTGGCCATCTTCCCTCCAACCCTCCCAGGGGTGATTTCTCACCTTTCCTCTATGACTCTCTTTCTTTCTTTTCTTAATTTAAACTATTTGAATTTTTTAAAAGAATTATTTATTTTTATTATAATTTTTATTCTTTAATTTGACCAGAGAGAGAGACAGACAGACAGGCAGAAAGGGAAAGTGAGAAAGTGAGCCACCAGGTCCAGTACTCAAGCCATGGTTGGCCATGTGGGAGTCCAGCATCTTAACCACCACGCCACCTGCTGGTCCCTGTCCCTTTCTAGCATGCACACGTGCCCTATGGCAAAAACCTGAAGGAAAAGAAAGTGAATCTTTTAATATAGCTTCCTCTGTAGCCGGTGTCTCGTTGCTTACCCTTGCAGCCACAAGGACGAGGAGTAGAAACCCCCATCTTGTTGCTAGTCTGTAGTCACAGACTGTCCTTCAAACCATGGCCAGCCGTTTTGTAAATGTTAGTCATGAGGGAAATGGGGAAGGAGGAGCAGAGTCGTTCGGTGGCAGTTCATTATAAAACAAGGTACAAACCCTACTGGCAGTGGTTTGAGAGTTTCATCTTCCCTCCTGTACAAGTAATTATTTTATTTCCATAATTGGCGGCAGAACGCACCTTTGTGACTCTCAGTGGTAGCTGCTACAGCCGTCCAAGCTTCTTCTTCTTCTTCTTCTTTTTTTTTTTAGCTGAATGGCTTATAGAACTTACCAAGAGACAGTATACTATGGGAAGCAGCAGATGGCACAATGGTTTCATCCCATATAGTCGACCGGGTTTGAGTCCTAGACCTGGTGACTTGAACTCGCACCAGGCGTGTGTGGGCGCATATCCAAAATCCTGAGAAGAGAATGAAGGAGAAGGAATTGCAATGTGTCCATCCCTGTTGGAGGGGGGGTAATTTCTCACTTTCTGTCTGTCTCTTTCTGTCTCTCTGAGTGAGCACATGTGCCCTATAGCAAACATCTCTCTTTAAAAAAATAAAGAACATGATTTTTCCAGTTAGGCTCTGCTCTATTTTTATCACTAACTAATTCTGTGCCTTTGGTTAAACTTTTCAGTCCCCAGGTTTCTGCTTCCTCCTCTGAAAAAAATACCTATTCTATGTGGTTGTGAGAGTTAAATAAGATAAAGACATGAGTACATAAGACACCAAGAACACAGTACATGCATAGTGAATGCTAAAGTGCTCTATTAAAAAATATAGAGAGAAATAAGCCTAATAGATTGGTTAGCAAAGTTTCATTGGCTACCATTTGTTTAACATCCACGTGTTGCCAAGCGCGCTCTGGGTTGCTTTATGTACCTTATTATAGAGACAGTACACAGCCATCTCGGTCTCGCTTAACAGTGACCAAGATATGTTCTTTTTTTCTTTTTTCTTTTTTTGGAGAGGTTTTTGCTATAGAGTGTGTGTGTTAGCCAGCCAGACAGAAAGAGACAGAGAGACAGAAAGTGAGAAATCACCCCCCCAGCGGGGATGGCCACGCCGCAATCCCTTCTCCTCCATTCTCCTCTCGGGATCTTGGGCATGCACGCACACGCGCCCGGCGTGAGTTTTAAGCCACTGGGTCCAGGATGCAAACCGCGGTTGACTACGTGGGAGTCCAGCGACATAGCCATTACGCTAACTGCTGGTCCCCGAGATACGTTCTAAGAAATATACCACTAGGCAATTTCCTTGCAGCGTGAACATCGTAGCGTGCTTATACAAACCTAGAACTATAGCCTACTTTAGACTTACATACCTATACAGGGAATAGCCTATTAGAATCTGATAGGACCATCCTCCTCTGAGTGGTCTGCTGGGAACTGAAATGTCCTTATGCAGCACAAGGACATGTATTATCTCCAATTCTCATGATACTCTCATGAGGTTATTTATAATGTTCATGCCCTAAAGATGAGGAGACCAAGATCAATTGCTACCTGGCATGCATAGTTCTCACGTAAGCACAGAACACAGGAAATTGTGGATATAGGACTATTTCCAGAGAAGTAGTTTTTAATTACCTGGAAGAGGGGAGAAAATGTTTGTTAAAAAGGCAGTTTCTGGGGACCCACTTCCCAGGATTTTGGGTCTGGATAGGACTGAGGAAAACACAATTTTAACAAGCAGTCCATGTCATTTTGATGCTGTTGGTTCTGTGGAGCACACGGGGATAAATATCAGCCTAGGGACAGATGGTAGCAAGGTGGTAATGCAACTGGACCCATTGGGGAAGGTCCTGGGATCAAATCCTGAAGCCTTACTATACACACCCTGCCTGTGACCTGGGTTGGATGAAGCTGGGGGTGGATTGCCATAAGAAGATTCTTTTGGGGTGTCTGTCTGTCTCTCTTTGAAGAAATAAATGTTTTCTTTTGTTCGTGTGTATTAGGTTTTTGTGTAGGGTGTGTGTGCTCACTAGAGAGAGACAGAGAGATGGTGAGAAGGAAAGTGAAAAATCACTTCCCAGGGGGGATGGCCACACTGCAATCCCTTCTCCTGCTGGGATTTGAGAATGCATGCACACAGGCCTGGCATGATTTTCAAGCCACCAGGTCCAGGACTCAAACCGTGGTTGGCCATGTGGAAGTTCACCACCTTGACTACTACACCAGTGTTGGCCCCAATACATAAATGTTTCTTAAGAAATCAGTCTATGCAGAACACTTTAATAGCGTTCATTTATTCTATACCCCAGGCTTTAGCCTACAGTAGAAAGAGGAGGTTGAGAGGGAAGATAGCAACTCTGGGCTAAAATTGAATTTCAGCAAGTAAGGAACACTGCTCTCAACTCTTCCTCCTCACCTCAAGATGTACAACCTTTAGTAATACCTCCATAGACCACAAATAACCTACACTTTATTTAAAAAAATTTTTTTTCTTTCATTTTTAAGTGTTTCTTTTTCCTTCCATGAGAAGCGTGTCAAGAGGAGACAGAGTGAGAGAGAGAAAGAGAAAGACAGCAATCCTAACAGTCTGTGATCCACAGCATCTTTTTTTTTTTGAGTGGTTTTTGCTATAGGGCGCGAGCGCTCGCCAGACAGAGAGAGACAGAGAGACAGAAAACGAGAAATCACCCCCCAGGGGGGATGGCCACACCGCAATCCCTTCTCCTACTTTCTCTTCTTGGAATCCTGGGCATGCACGCACACGCGCCCGGCATGAGTTTTAAGCCACCAGGTCCAGGACGCGAACTGCAGTCGACTACGTGGGAGTCCAGCGACATAGCCATTACGCTAACTGCTGGTCCTAGTCTTTAACCAGGCCAGGATCATGGGCACGCATTTTCTGGGTGTTCGTGGAGGTCGCTAGCCTTGAACTAGGAACTGTTCTGTGTTGGATTGCCTCAGAGCATCACTTTTTACTAGAGCACCGGGATCTGGCCACCTACTGGCAGTTCTTGATGTTGTTAATGAACCTTGGATCCAGGCTCAGTTAAACTGTATCAGCAGCACACAGATGTGGAGGTGCAGAGATGGGTCTCTCTTTTTATTTAAATATATATAGTGATTTTTGCTATAGGCGAAATGCACTCACCAGAGAGACAGAGACAGAGAGACAGAAAGCGAGACAGACAGAAAGCGAGACATCACCCCCCAGAAGTGTGTGTGGCCATACCACAATCCCTTTTCCTACATTCTCCTCTTCAGATCTTGGGCATGCACGCACACATGCCTGGCATGAGTTTTAAGCTTCTGTGTCTAAGACTTGAACCATGGTCAACTATATAGGAATCCAGCGATGTAATCATTACTCCATGTGCTGGTCCTAAGATGGGACTCTTTCAGGGTCATTCTGGCCATGGTCCTCTGGAACTGTCACAAGCTGCAAGCTTTTGCAAAATAAATGTTCTATACATGGGGATGCCATTTATCTTATAAAGTGGTTTTAAAGATGTACCACATCGCCTAGCACATGGCATGGTAGCTTTGTGCTGTTATTAATTTATTTAGTTTCAGGGTGAGATGTTAAACAAGATAACATAAAACCCTTTGAAAACCAGTTCTCACACTAGGAAATCCTTTCTCCCAAAATAATCTTTTAAAGAATGTGATGAAAGCTATGGGCCAGCGCTGTCCAGTGAACACACGGTGCGGGCCACACATGTATTCATACTTCAAAATTTTCTAGTATCCACATTAAGAAAACAAGTGAAATTAACCTTAACAGTGTAGTTTATTTAGCCAAATATAAACGTGTTATAATTTTAGTATGTAACCAATATACAAATTATTAATGTGTTATTTTTATTTATCTATTTACTGTCTTTGAAATCTGGTTTCCATTTTATGTTTCCACCATATCTCAACTAAGGCACTAAAATTTCAAGGGTAAAATGAAACGGAGTCCTACCCAAAGTTGTGTTTAGTGAAATATGTTGACCTGATTCCGTTTTTAAATTTAAATTAGTGAAAGTCACATAAAGCAAAAACATTCAGGGCCTCGGTCACAGTAGCCACATTTCAATTGTTCAACAGTTACTAGTTATTGTTCAGGAAGAGGCGCTCTGGATTATTCTCTAGAACCCCTTGAATTTCTAGGGGGCTCACGGACCTCTTAAAGTTCACCTTTGCTCTCTCTGCCCCTTGGTTAATAATTGTTCTTTTCACATTTTATAAGCCAATACACAGTGTAAACGAGCCAACAAGTTACTTTCCATATGTTCAGGGAACGGTAAACACGCTGGCTTATGGATAAATTCCCTGGGCTAACCCAAGCAGCCCTTGGGCAGCAGGAGAGTGAGCGGGTCACTGATTTGAACTTATTAAGATAAGCTGGGGGTGTGCCAGTGGTCTTCCTAAAGTTCACGGATCATGTTCTATTACGAAAAAACGATGACTGTATTTCAACACATTTTTGCACCAAAATAAACTCGTACTTTTGAAATTCTTGAACCGCCCTTGGCGACGATTGGAACACTTTTGGCCTCTGCTTTCAATCACTGTCTGCGGCATGATGACAGGACTTAACTTCCACAAAACAGGGTTAACGACAGTCACCGTCCTGAGATGCAAACACCAGGGGTCTGCTGTTCAGAACCTCTGCGACCCAACGCGGATAAATAGGGATTCAGCCCAAGTGCACTTCTATTTTTAGCCAGAGCAACTGCTTGCCAACTCAAGTTTCTGGAGGGAAAAATGCAACCACTACCGGCAGGCACGCGAAAGGGTAGACCTTTGCCAGGTACTGCTCGAAATCCGCAGACTACTCCCACCGAAACTGAGCTGCGCGCCCCAGCGCGTCCTGGCGCTCGGCTCCCCCGCAGCCTCTAGCGCCCAGAGCGGCTCTCGCGGTCCAGCCCTGGTCGGGGGCGTGGCCGGGCGCGGAGGGGCGTGACCGGGCGCGGAGGGGCGTGGCCCGGCAAAAGCGGGGCGGGGCGAGCGGGAGGCGGAAGTTCCCGCGCGCCGGGGGGGCGCGCAGGCACCGCGAGGCACTTGGCAGGGCGCG
>NW_006203479.1:642680-644201 GCF_000334495.1 Tupaia belangeri chinensis | reverse complement strand
AGGGCTGCGGGGCGCAGCGTGAGGCCGGAGGGCGGGCACCGGGGTCCCCGCAGCCGCGGCCGCCGACACCAGCGCGCCGGAGAGGGCGCCTGGAGGTGGCGAGGGCGACGCCGGCACCCACCTGGGCGTCCAGGAGACCCCCGTCCTGCGCCAGCCCCTCGGGGCTGCGGGGAGGAAGCGGGACCCGGCGGGAAAGGCGTGCTCCAGTTTGTTTGCTGGCTCCCGGGCTCCTGCCAAGTCCTCGCTTCCCCCCTGCGAGACTGACCATCGTGTAACCTGCTTGGGGGCAACTCCCGTGCGTCCAGAAATAAAGCTCATCTCAACTCTCAGTCTGCCGCGGACGCCAGACTTTTTTGATACTTGCGTCCTCGCTTGGGCTTTTTAAAGAGTGCGTCTTCGGTGCGTTTGACAATAAGTGGAAAAAGGAAGGGCGTATGGACCGGGCAGAGTTGGAAAGAAAATCGGTGGTTGCGCCGGGCAGGGCAAGTCTAGGGTGTGATCGCCGGATCCTATCCCAAGTCCGCCTTCCTGACCGTGAGGACGTCGGAGCCCGCCTGCCACGGAAACCGCCCGCTCGGGAGCCTTATTTGGCAAACAGGGTTAGGCGTGAACCTCCTTCTGGAAACCCGTCTCCTGGCTGCTCCCATCCTGCGCCTGTGGCTTTGGTTCCCCAGCCCTAGCTCCATTATCTCTCAGGAGACTGCTCTTTAATTTCAGGCCCTTCTTGTTTCTTGGTGCAGGTCATCACCCGTTTCCCCCACCCCCTGCACCCACCGAAGGAGCTGGGATACAAGTGTGGGAAATACCAAGCTTCCTTCCCAAACTAGACCGAGGACATTGTTTAGTCTTTCTCTAACAGAAAATCCAGAGTCGTACAGAGATGCCAACATTTTGTGCGTCTGTGCGAGCAGAGTAGGCTGCCTACTCTTTCCTGCCTGCTTGGTATTTTAGGAAGGTTTGGGCACTTATAATAACCAGATGGAGGAAACCCCGCGAAGGCCAATAAAAACAGTGCCATTGCTTGGGTTCAGAATGTTTGAGGGCAAACGAAGCTAGCAGGAGACTCCAGAAATGACATGGCACTGTTTCTGTCGTGTGCTGGTGGCCTCGCCAATTCTAGAAATGTTAATACCAAACAGAAGTCAGGAAAGGAGTCCCCAAGTAAAGGGAAGTTGCATGTACGTGGGTTGATGTATAAATGAAATACATTTTTTTTCCTTAGTGAAGAATGGGGCCAGAGGAAGTTGAGCCCTGACACAAGTTAAAGATTAAAAAAGGGCAGGCTCCCTGTGAAATATCAGTTGGCTTTACCCACTTCTGGTCTGTGTTGTGTGCCAGGTCCAGACTTTCTCTACTGGTTTTGAGGAAATGTTCCCACATTCCAGTGGGAGCGCAGTTGCTCCTGATCACGTCTCCACTGTTGGTGTCTTCCATGGAGCAGTTCGACCTCTGGCATGGCCTTTGGGTGGTTTTTAGTGCTCTGTTCCTATTACTTCAGTACTGAAGTAATGTGTTATTGCC
>NW_006203479.1:641801-642649 GCF_000334495.1 Tupaia belangeri chinensis | reverse complement strand
CGGTTCAGAGTACTACCATGGCAGTGGAAAAGCTCACTTAGTTTCTAGGTAGGTGCAGAGCAGATTTTCCCTGATTTAATTTTCCTTTTACTAAGAAGGACCAGGCTTGTTGGAAAGTTTGGTCTCATTTTCCCTTCGTACGAAGGAGGAATTTGTTTGCATATAATATACGGGGGTGATTTGAATATCTACATCTACCACTGTGAATTGGGTGTTAGTGGATAGAAATTTTGAATGGGTTAAAAAAAATGGGAAACTATTTTAAGACTGTGATTATATAAGGTGATTTGGTTAAACAATTCAGATTTTAGTGTTACATTAAAAAAAAACAAAAACAAAAACAAAACTAACAAAACTCCATTTCTCCCAATCTGTCTTACCACCATAACAATGAATAGGAAACTCAAAACAGACTTTTTTCTTTCCCTCTCCAATTTTTTTTTTTTTGAGAGATTTTCGCTATAGGGTGCGTGTGCTCGCCAGACAGAGAGAGACAGAGATTCAGAAAGCGAGAAATCACCCCCCAGGGGGGATGGTTACGCCGCAGTCCCTTCTCCATTCTCTCGGGATCTTGGGCATGCACGCATACACGCCTGGCTTGAGTTTTAAGCCACCAGGTCCGGTAATGAACTGCGGTTGACTACACGGGAGTCCAGCAATATAGCTATTACGCTAACTGCTGGTTCCTGCTCTCCAATTGGTTTTAGTCTTTTTTTAAAGTTACTTATTTATTCCATGAGTAAGAGAGATGTAGGGGGAGGGGACATAACATACCCCATCGGGGTCTTGACCCGTGATCCAGCCCCCACTAGCCTAGTTATGGGCCCATGTATCCCCAGAGTACTCAG